>NC_053128.1:16957041-17234541 GCF_010015445.1 Perca fluviatilis | reverse complement strand
CCATTACACAGTTTCAGAAACATTTAAAAGTTACATATAGTCACTTTAAACTAGGATCAGTTAAAAGTAATTAAAAATAACAATTTTTTGTTTCCATATCAGCTTGCTACATAGTTACATGGTCGGGGGGTGGATACATCCATAATTAGTTACGAGCTGTGATGGCAAGATAGTAAGCAGAGGCAAAAAGAATGGTTCAAAAACAGTGCATTGTGTCTCCAAACTTTAAGTATTGGGAAGAGAAGTGTGGATGAGGAGAATATTTCGAACAGCCCTGTTAAAACTGTAGTGATAGTTGCGGCGGTGAAGTCTCCACAGCACCTGCTAGCAGCAAATGATGCAAAACAGTAATGAGATATGACCCGAGTTACCTCAAATTTAGATTCAGTTGGAGCGGGACAGAGGAAGTACAGCGTGGTGGTCTACAATAAATATTGTTTTTTTAGGAATAGACCTGCCTCCTGCGTAGGGCTGGGCAATATATCGTTATTATATCGATATCGTGATAGGAGACAGGAGATATCATCTTAGATTTTGGATATTGTAACATGGTAATATGGCATGAGGTGTTTTTTTTCTGTTTTTAAAGGCTGCATTACAGGAAAGTGATGTCCTTACCTGAATGTTCTATTATTTGTCTTTAGCCTCTTAGTCATTAAATACACATTATTGATGATTATTTATCACAAATCTCTCTGTGTGAATATTTTTGTTAAAAGCACCAAATGTCAACCCTACAATAATCGCCGCAATATAGATATCGAGATATTGGGACAAAAATAGCGTCCTATTTGATTTTCTCCATATCGTCCAGCCCTACTCCTGCGTGAACTGTCCTTAGCTGAATAGGGTAGGCCTACGCTACACAATTTTTATGTGGGCCATAAAGGTGGTACTAACGGTAACCTAATATTTTCTGAAGTGGTGCATGGTAAGTTTGAGAACCATTGGCCTACACTAACTGTAATCACACAGTTAGTTAAGAGTGTTAAGAGATTTATTAAGGATTAAAATAAGTGCTTCATGTGTTATAGTTCATCATGGATACAGTCACAGGAAGTTGATAGAAGGTTAGTGATGATGAGTTTCAGGTACCATTAATGTAGCATGCATAGAACAGAACTTGGCTAAACTGTGTATTAATAAATATAGAATAACACAGTAATGAATTAGGACATTATTTGTTTAACTGTTTGAAAAGATTTGTGAAGAATTAGGGGGAAACTTTAAGGAACGTTCATCAATGTGATTTTCTCTCTTTTAAAGCCTATGTAATGAAGTCAAGCTGTAAGCCTGGAAACAAGACAACAACTTCTAACGCTGAATGTCTCTGACTCACTTATCCCAGCAGCACGTCACTTCTGGGTTGGAAAGGCCTAGCTAAAAACATATCACATTAAACTGGACCTGAGCTGGCCCCATTGCTGGAAAATTGCTCTGATCTTACTTGTGTAATAAGATTAAACTGTAAAATCCCATTTTATATCCCGAAGCAGAACAATCCCAGACTGTGTCAGACAATGTGAGGATCATTTTGATTGATATATTGGTCTCAAACTTTAATTATGCATCTTGCAATTCACCTTTGTCAACTGTGACACGGACTAGAAATCTTGGTCCACAGCGAGCAGCTGGACAGAACCAAATTCCTGTGGTGCAGCTTTTCTCATACCTGGCTGATGTGTTTGCAACATCATATTAACCATGCTTTGAATCCGAGCGTGCTTGAAAATGAAGACAGAAGCCAAAATTGTAACACCGACTTTTACACCCTAAACGGCTGAGCTATTAGGGTACTATAAAACTAAATATGTTAATCAGCTGCTATATGCTTAAAATTTGATGCATGGATGCCGAAAACTACTTCCAGTATGTCACGTACTCGTAGAGACAGAAAGATACCAATTTCTTCAAATAAAAATACATTTTAATATTAACACACCTGTACTTGTAGATAAAACGTGCTGTAGCTCAGTGATGCAGCAAAACATCTTCTGGCTGATAACTTTGCTAATAAAAGTGTACCCTACCTATGTTAGAACAGTATTGAATTTGAGGCCACTGGCAAGTGTAAGGGAAGGGCATGCAGAAGGTGTTGACAGACACTGTGAGTAAAGTAGTTAAAACCTATTTGCATTTGATAAGACAGACAGGTATTCATTTGGGATACAAAGAGCTAACATTTTAAGTTTATAAAAAGGTATAAATAACTAAAGCTATTTTTGGTTGGAATGGTGGATTGAGCCCAGTTACAATGAATCTGGGAGCAGATTTATCCAACTACGTGTTGTCTTAGAGCCGGCAGCATTGACCTTGACCTCCTTCTACTGTGTGTGTGTGTGTGTGTGTGTGTGTGTGTGTGTGTGTGTGTGTGTGTGTGTGTGTGTGTAGGGCGTGATTCGTCTCTATACAGGATATCCCTTCACCCATTGCCAGTAGGTGGTCTATTGTTAGGAGACAGGCATAGATTGTGCTGGGATCCCACTGCTCTCCATAATCTGACTACTGCAGTAAAAATGTGAATCAACAGTTGCTTATAATCTTTTACCACAGTTCAGACTAAAACTCAGCATTCAAGAGTGCCCTTCATCTTAAGAATTATTCTCTCTTCTTCTCAGCCTTGTTTCTGTCTATGACAACAGGGACTCATCCAGATGTATACGATTTTCAGTTTTATAAAAAAAAGGGAGCCGAGTTCGACACTTACCCTCACCTGTGCGTGCGCCCAGCGCACAACCAGCTTCTTCGACAAAGCTAGCTTCCCATTCAAACACTGGATTGCCCTCTCTGCCTCCTGTAGGTACACACACACACACACACACACACACACACACACACACACACACACACACACACACACACACACACACACACACACACACACACACACACACACACAGGGAGAGAAAGGAAGAGGAACTGATTTTTTATAATCAAAGCAGCCTTGATGATTGCACCCAAGTCTTTAAATAATTAGTCTTCACCATAGAGAGACGGCAGAAACAATAATAGACGATGATGTGCCACTCTGCCTGCACAGAGACCATAACGTGTGTCTCTGTTGTGTGTTTGAGAGGCAGTGTGAGTAGTTTTGTCTAATCAAAAGAGTAAGTGGCTTTGATGATAAATTATATTAATAAAGTACCTTTTCTATGTGTGTGTGAGTGTCTAAGTGTGTGCGAGTGTGTAAGATAAACACACACTTCCTCTGTATAATCCTTTTGGGAGGGCTTCATATCCCACTGATAGACACTAGCTGTGAAACAAGATGCTTATCATGATCCCCAGGCTCACTCCAAAACAAATACTGCCTGCTGAACCTGCGAAGCTGAGCAGGTTCCTTTTAAGTCCTTTTCTCTTTTTTTTGGAAATACGGTCCACTTCAGTTAGACACATAATCAGGTCCTCCTGACTGCTTGAAACTGTCTAATAAAGCTTTCCTATGATATTTGACAATGGAGAGTGTTATTACACTCAATAAAGTGAATCCCTCTGATGAAATATATTAGACTGTAAGAGCGGATGTGCAAAGTACAAGGCAAAGTCACACCAATATATAGACATACTATCATCGTGGACTGATATATTCTTGAATTCATGAAAAATCTATATCAAATTGTACTGCCAATTATTGACAGATTGTGGAATTAGAATTGCAGTAATTAAAATTATCGAGTATATCGCTTAAAAAAACTAATTATTGACATATGTGCCATGTCGTTTTTGTAACTAACACTTAGCATGACTTAAAAAAAACTTAGTATTTGACACATCTGAGTTTGTACCATCAGTTTACAAAAATACATACTGTGGCAAAATAAAAATAAAATATATACAAATTAAAATAAAATATACATATTGGAAACAATAAATCTTGTATGTACCTCTCTGGTGTTAAAGTTGACAAAGCAGTAGCCCCGTGGCTGTCCCTCCAAAGGCCCAGACTTATGAAACAGGAAGTCAAACTGTTTCACATTGCCGAACTTCTCCAACAACTTCACCAGGTGATATCTGCCGAGAGAGGAATCATGTGAAAGAGAGCACAAAAAAAGATACAAGAAAAATAGAATATAGGAAAGAGGAAAACTGTAGTTGTTCTTAGTATCTATTTTGTAATGGATTTTAAGAACACAGAACAAGCTTTTATTTTCATAAAATGCCCCATGTGAGACCTATTCTTATCCAACATTTCCATAATGATCAATGAAATGCACTATATGCAGTAGATGTAGTTCAACCCTATGAACCAGCCACATAGAGCTGCTCCACACTGTATTTGCAATCCTACAGTCTGTGAATCTGTCAAGTTCAGCTAATGAGAATGACAGTGTTCTCTCCCTGACACCTTTTTAGCAGCAGGCCAGCTGGGGTGGCAGCCCAGTGACAGTAAATCTCTCATTGAGACAATGCTGAGGATACAGTAGCAGGACAATGAGGGAATAAAAAAGAGGAAGCCTCAAATCCCCCCTGAGCACCGAGCTCTGCACAAACAACATCCACTCACTGTGTGGAGCTGCCTGGGACCGATGGACTACAAATACATATATATGTGGTCATTGAAGAGCTATGTAGCGTGTGTCAGGATGTGTAGGTTTGCGTGTAACTGACCACTGGCAGCCATGGGAAAAATATTTCTTCTGACAGTGTGGAAAAGAGCAATGAGTTCAGGGCCACCTGTAGACTACTGTATGTTCACTGCTATGTTACCGTAAATACCCAGGTGCTGATTGAATGTTTCCAAGCAAGCTGAACAGCAGGTGCTTTTCCATTTCATGACTCATCAAAGCTCTGGTGTATCAAATGATTTATAAGTGCAATATTCTTATTTCTGCGTGCGCAACATAAGGCATTTTCTTTTTTCTGATAGGCAATATCAGAGTTAATACAATAAATGTATTAACTGTTTGGTCTATAACTGGTCAGAAAATAGTGAAAAGTGCCCATTATAATTTCCCAAGACACAAGTTGACATATTTAAATTAGTTGTTTTGTCTGATATTCAAACATTCAGATAAGATATTCAATTTAGTGTGTTAGAAAATATTCACATTTGAGAAGTTGGAACCAATAAATGTTTGGCAGTTTGCTCAAAAAACGACTGAAACGATAAATCAATAATCAAAATCGTTGCCAATTTATTTCCTTCCTTCGACGAATTACTAATTAATCAACTAATGGAGTAATTGCTTCGGGTTTAATATCATGTCATCAAGTCTGGTGTCCCTCTACCAGAAACAGTGTGTGTCTGCCGTGTCTTCCTGATTGAGTCGTCATTGAAACCACTTGGGAATCACCTCATATTCCTCAATGAAAAGGTAATGAGACCAAGCCTGAGCATCCTTCACTGTAAAACCAAACAAACAAAAGGTCTCGGTACAGGACAGACTGCACCACCCTTTACAAAAAAATTACAATTCATGGATTTTTATGTTCTCAAATTAATTCATGTAACTGATGGGCACCATTTGTTCGTCGCATCTGGTAATAAGCCATTTTCCCTGCAGATATTTTGACTTGTCTTAGCAGGAAAAGCTAATAGTTACTAATAACATAAACGATGGCTCTGTTTTATTCAAGTGTCCCAGTAAGTCATGATGACACCGTGACAGCATGGTCGATACCAGGACTCTGAAACTGAAGCAGCGTAAACAGAATTCAGCCATCATTGATTTCATCATTAAAATCTGTGCTTTTCTTACAGTGACATGTCAACATGTCAACAATAAAAAGCAACAGAAACAATATTGAAAATACACTAACAAAAGAAACCAACAAACACCTTCCTGTGATTTTGTTTTTTGTGCCTTTGCCTTGTGTGACTGTCCAGGCCTCACAGTGACCTCAGGTGTTTTGTATAACTGCACAATTAATGCTGCAGCCTTTAATTGTTTAGTTGCTTGTTATTTTTAAAAATAAAGTGTGCGTGTGCGTGTGTGTGTGCGTGTGTGTGTTACGGAGGGTGAATTGTGCGTCTCAGCTACAGGTTGTACTAATGTCTTCCACCCTTCTATGACTCCCTGGAGGGCTTTAGGCCAAAGAGAATTCCTGCTTTTCCCAGACAACACCCTGCAACCTCCCATGTGAGGGTGGCTCCTCCAGCAGTAGGCTCATTAAATAAAGGTTTATCATATTACTTAAAAACACTTTTCTGCCCTCCTTTACTCAAATAGTTTGCCTTTGCACTTTGTGCACCTCTGAACCTCTGAACCACTATTCAGGAAATGAGAAAGGCAGTCATTTAAAATCAATTGCAAAAACTCTAAAAGGTTTTAATGTACAAAATATTACCTTTAATATTGCTATATATTCAAATAAATGTATAACGCATGTTTGTGCAAATATGTAAATGTGAAAGAGATTAGACGGCTGACACTCTAAGAACATTTTTGGATGCTTGCGAGCTGAACCACAATGGACCGCTCCTCCTGGGGGCTGTAAAAACCACCGGAGGAAGAGGAGGTGAGGGGGAGGAAAGGGAGGGAATGTTGTGGAGAGGGAGAGTAAAGTTCATAGGGGGGATGTTGACGGCAAGGTGAAAGGTGGAGGAAGAGGAGGAGAAGCCAAAAGAAGACTGGAGGTGAGGAGCCAGGTAGGAGAGACACAAGAGCTAGGAAGCAAAGAAGAGGAAGGAAGTGAAAGGGGGATGTGAGTCCAGTCCAGAAAAAGATAAGACAAAAGGTTCCGTACAGAAACTGCAGGTCAGAGGGGAATAACTCTAGAGAGGAGGGGGTGAAATTGGACTTTCTGGCAAAGCAGCTATCTACAACATATTATTTTCATAAGAATCTACAGCATGAGTAAGATGATGTTTCTAAGTTCTTTAATTCATAATTTAAAAACCATGACAACTTCCAGGTATGCAACTTAAAATGTAACAAGAGGACGCAAAAGAGAACCGAGAGGGAGATGGTGATGAATTACCACTAATGAGAAATTCCCTCTCTCAGCAGCCAAAAGCACAAAAACATGAATATGTGCTGAAAGCCCCAGTTACACCTGCTGGGTCTTTGCTCTGTGCGCAGGGCAAGGGAATCTATTATGTGGGATGCTCATCTAGGCTCTGAGAAGATCATTTCAATGGTGAAGAAGAAGTTAAAAGAGTGTGACTATTTACTGGTTTAGTGAGCATTTAAAATGGGCAGCAGATAAAATGGAAGAAGAAAGTTATTTGGTTTGTTTTTCAAATCACATGCTTTGAATAGATTTTTGCCCGAGATATGAGCCCAACAGGAATCTTTTATACTTCTTAGAAAACTCAAGGTCTTTCTAACAGAGGACCCCACAAAGGGTGAAAGTGTATATTAGAGATGCACCAATAGACCGGCCGGTGACCGGAATTGGCCGGTTTTCACGTGCTCGGCCATGACCGGCAACCAGCAGGTCAGTCTGACATATGCCGAGTTCATGCCGGTCAATGCTACAATTAACTGACAACATAAGTTATACGAGTTACAGTTCTCAAGGACGTATGCACACACGGATGCGACAGCACAGTCTCTTTTTACTTTCTCTCAACTTTTCCACCGTGTGTCGCGCGTACCCGCTCGAGGTGTGAAGCTCGTGTCCGCGCTATTCTCGCACATGTAGGTAACCTCGTGAATTATTCTGCAACATGTCAGCTGTTTGGAAATTCTTCAGCGTGTGTGCAGAAGATAACAAGTTTGCAATATGCAACACCTGCAAGGAAAAAGTAGGGTGTGGAGGGACGACACAAAAATCTAATTTTTTTAGTTGGATATTGGATGTGAAAAGAAGGAAATGGTTCTTCCATAACATTGCACTTTAGATGTGTGTGAATTTCCCACACCAGGAGTAATTTATATAGTTCTATTTTATAGTGATCGATTATCGGTTCAAAAAATGTTCTATGCAAATTGTTCTATTAAAGAAAAGATAGAAAATAAACATCTGTGTGTGCTGTAAAGTGGTTAGAAAATATGAAATCGGAATCGGCTAAAATCGGTATCGGCTGGCCTAACTCAATGAAAACCTGAATCGGCCTAGAAAGTTGTAATCGGTGCATCTCGTGTGTGTGTGTGTGTGTGTGTGTGTGTGTGTGTGTGTGTGTGTGTGTGTGTGTGTATATATATATATATATATAAATAAATAAATAAAAGGATACATTATTCTAGACTTTCTATAATGACTAAGAAACCAACTTGCAGTACAAAATTTGATGTCTTTAATAAAAAATAAATAATAACCAAAACAACTCTTGCAGAATAAACAAAGTTGTATTAACTATTCATTGCCTCATGTACTCATAATCAGCACCTTGCATTTCAGGTCTGCATTCCTCCTCTGCACTGAGTTTTGGTTTGGCTTGACTTACTGGGACAAACAGAGGGAGTACTGCGTATGCTGCTACCTAGGAGCTAATTAATCTTCCCAATCAGCACCAGGGGCTACGGGCATTTCTCTTATTTTCCCTCCATACTGTGAAGTAGTGGGCTATTTAAGGAGAGATAGAGCAGAGCAGGGAAAGGGGAAGGAAATGGCCTGTCTAGACGCCCACCAGAGCTGCAGCCCATACATTCTCCAGCAGCCCCCACAGGCACACAAACACACCCCGAAAAACTACCCTCTCTCTCCATCACAAAATGTAGGGGTGCTCTCCACACTAGCATTTAGAGTTTTGCACATTCAGACACTCCACTGCACACACATATCTAGATGCAAATGCACCAATTGAAAGATGCTTACATGTACATATGATGACATGTAAATAAAAAAACACCTTCAGTTGGTCCTTCCTCAAAAAAAAAAAAAAAAAAACACACACACACACACACACACACACACACACACACACACACACACACACACACACACACAACACACACACACACACACACACACACACACACACACACACCAAAAAGGGGTTATTTCTTGTCCTTAGCAGATTAATTCTCCACCATGTTCCCTCTCTTTCACACACCCAGCCCTGTCTGCTCAGTGTCATCCTTTTTTTATTTTTTTTATTCAGCTGGCTGGTTCACATGTTTACAGTCTAGGGATTTGTACCTTTATAGTTAAATACAGATCTTTTTTCAATTCCGATAACTTTTAATGTCTTAAAATGTGATGACCAGATTATGGGGCACATTAATTATACTGTCTCACTGATAGTTTCAGCTCCAATCTAGTTTGAAGCATATGTGTATGCAACAAGCGGACTGGGATCTCTTTTTTAACCAGCAAATGCAGACTCATTATGATGTAAAGATGTTGTTAAATAACAGAGACTGAACACACCTTTCCAAAATGTGGGGTGAAACCAGTAGTGGATTTACTCACTCTGTGATTTTGGGATCGATGTTGCCTATCCATAAGCGGTTTCCATCATGAGCCACACTCTCTGACATGATGGAGGCATTTTCCACTGTCTCTGCCGCAGACGACATGTGTACTCTGTGGGAGGCAGGAATAGAAGACAGAGAAATTAGGTTTACAAAAGGAAAGGCAGGGTTAAGTTCACATTTTTGCATTTGTGTCAGCTAATTAGCAGTCATTAAGGAAGATGTTAGCTGGAAGGCTAAAATATTGCCTTACAGAGAAACTATATCTATACTATACTAACTATAGGTCTTGGAGCACTGTGTGGCTTACATGATTGATCAAAAGGCATCTGTAAAATGAAGAAAAGTGATCAGAAAAGATCTATCCAGCCATTCAACCTACTGTATGTCAACCACATTTAGAAATTTAACCTCAGACAGTGCTGGGAATCTTAATGAAAGAATGAACGAATTATTAAATGGAACCTTGCTTTGCAGAAAGAGCATAAAGTAATTTCAAAAGAACATCAACAACCATACATTACAGCACATTATATAACATAAAGCATAAGCAGCAGAAAAACATTATTAAAAAAAGTACATTTTGGGAAATCAATAAAGGACATCAAGTGCAAGTTCAAGAAAGTGTTTGTAAGAGGAAGTGCCTAGATAGGTCAAACAGTTATGCCTACAGTACACATAGGTAGTGTTAATAGCATGTAGACGGTGCTAGCATCAGCTGTACAGTGCCTAAAGGGCTAGGCAATCAGATTTAGTACAATTCAACACATTTAAAAGTCAGCCATTTCTCAGTTTACATAGACAGGTTAATTTCCCGTGTTTTGGTATTTAATGAGCGCATTGTCTAAAGTTTAACCGAAATGTCATAGTATAAATGTCAAATACTTCGCTCATTATACATTTGATTTATGTATACATAGCTACATGTACAAGCAGTGGCGAGATTGTGGTCTTTTGTTGTCATTTATAGTTTAGATATCTAGCTAGCTTCTTCAGTAACCATTGATCAGGAAAAGGAAATCA
The DNA here is from genome assembly GCF_010015445.1 of Perca fluviatilis. Taxonomy (NCBI): domain Eukaryota; kingdom Metazoa; phylum Chordata; class Actinopteri; order Perciformes; family Percidae; genus Perca; species Perca fluviatilis. The sequence goes on along the minus strand of NC_053128.1, from coordinate 17,224,216 downwards.
TGTAACGTTAGGTTAGTTACTTCTATTGACAGTGTCAAGCAAACAATGGTTCTGGTATAATAATAAATAAACAATAAAGGTAGGATAAATAAACAAAGAAGAAGTAAACTATGTTTAATCTATGGAAACGTTAACTTACTAATAACGTTAGCTAACGTTAGCTTAGCTAACCGCAGGTTGATCGATTGACTTAGCTATATCCGCACGTTGTAAGCATTTGCTGGTTAAATCGATTGTGTAACATTTAAATAATCTCGTTCATTCAGATGGTGAGATGTTGAAGATGAGTTAAATATACCCACTAAACGGTTAACAGTCCGTTTTGGACGAGTCGTGGATAGCTAGCTAGCGGTTAGCTAGTTAGCTTAGATAGCATCACTTTACCTCCTCGATCCGTCAAACTTCCTCTTTGAGAGAGACTGACTTCCTAAACTTAATGTGCTGCGGATCCCACGTTGGGAGGATTCAGTTGCGTCAAAACGCGAAACTAATCATTTCAATCAATTTTCACGTTTTCCTCTAATAAAACTGACCAGGTTAGCTAGCTCGGAGGATTTTAGCCTTGCTAATGTCTCACAACAAAGGCGCAGGGTGATGTTGTAGTTTGTTTAACTGCCTGTGCAGTCGAGAGGAGGCACTTGTTTTAATGTTCGGCATCTCCGCATCCCTCTCCGCGAGACTTTAGACACAGGAACCCCGCCTATTCGGTGTACTCCATACAAAGTTTCAAACGCTTAAGCGGACGTCTCAAAGTGTCGGCGCGTCATGATGACGACATAGATGTCAAATGTGGTTTTTCCGAGCTAACATGCTTCTGTAAAGGCTGTAAACTTGAAAGTAAGTATGCTGTTTGGGGTCATTTACAGTTGAAGGTAGGGTTCTGCCTTATCGTAGCCGAAACGGCAGTGTTATGTTTAGTAACTACGTGGTTGCGATTTATGTTTACTTTTTGCATGTGGTATGTGCAGCAAAAGGCGAAGAAGTGCTGTTTGCACGCCCCCATCACACCGACCTTCACACCGCATAACTTACATAAAGAGTTGGGACCAGTCAGTTGTCTTATTATTATGTAGGCCTACGTTCTATTGTTAATTATATATTATCTGCCTCGACAGCCTCGTGTTCCCTGCTTTTCTCGAGTATCAGTTATGAAAAACCAACCTGGTGGCACTTACATGACATTATGAATTATGAGTATCTTCAGCTTGAAATATTAGATCTGAAGTTGCCCAGCTAATGTTCCTCTCAGTGGCCTTTATGATGCAAAAAAGGCTGGTGAAGTTGAGACCATTATTTTCAGCATTTTCTTGCCCTTTATAGACTAAACAGGTAATTAATTAAACAAAGAATAATTCAGAGGTTATTGCTACTTAAAGTAATCATTAGGTGGCAGCCCTTTAGGCTGAACAGTTTGTTTGAGGAGGCAGATCCAGGAAAAAACATGATCTAATACACTGCTGTATTATCTTCTGCTCAAACTGTAAAGTGTGCAGAGGAGAGATCATGCGGGCTCACCAGCTGGCTTCTGCCACTGGAAGAAGGAGAGGTGTGTCTGCAGCTGCTGCTGTGTGTGAAATCTACAGGATATGAGGCTACAGTATCTCACTGAACACCTGTACTTCACTTGTTCTGCTTGACTTCCACTCTAAAGAGATCCGTCACCGTCCCACATCTGAGCCTATCTGCTCTGCCACAGTGCGCCGTATCATATCAGCTTGTCAGGAAACCTGCCAGCCATGGATGCCTGGTATGGGTTTGTATTGTAGGTGGTGTTCCACAGTCTAGCCTAAATATTGCCATTGGAATATGTTTGGATTTCTGGTGTCAATGTTGGATTGACACCAGGGACTTGTGGCATGGCTGTAGTAACCAGTGAGGATAGGACTGGGCAGTATATTGATATAATATTGTGATATCTGTCCCTGGTTTGAAAGGCTGCTTTACAGTAAAGTGATGTCATTTTTTGAACTTACCAGACTGTTCTAGCCTTTCTATTATTTGCCTTTACCCACTTAGTTATTATATACAAATTTATGATGATTATTTATCAAAAATCTCATTGTGTAAATATTTTTTGTAAGCACCAATTGTCAACCCTACAATATCGCCGCAATATAGATATTGAGATATTTGGTAAAAAATATAGTGATATTTGATTTTTTTCCATATCGAGGACACTGAGATCCATATTGTATCTGGCATTTTCAGACTTTAAATGACATGAGGAGGAGTTTAAAATCTACACTTAAACAAAAAGACAGATTCTGAAAATTTGTTTAAGAAAAACTCCAAAATGTGTCTTTTTCTGACACAATAAGTACATATATTTATATTTTGATAAATAAAGTGATGGAGAAATATTTGAAACCACATTGAGAGCATGATGTAGAGAGATACAATTCCGATCTAACAGTTAGGCTAAAAGAATAAGTAAATATCAAAAATATTAATACATTTAAAATAGCCAGAAAATCTCACATACTTTTTTCAGTGGGTCGGTTTCACAAGGAGGTGTTGGGACTTATGACTGGTGGTGAGAAGCCTTTATTTTATATTTTTTATTCAAACGACATTTAGGTTCGGTGAAGAAAAAACACATTTGAGTACATTTGATCTTCGGTTTTACAGTCGCAAGTCGAGTATATGCTGTTTTTTATCGTTTTACAGACAAAATATCTCAGTAATGTGATGAATTTGGGAAAGTTCTTCTCACTTGTAACCAAACTCTCTTTAAAGCAGCAGTTTGTTTCTCCTCACAGCTACCAGTTATAAATACACACCAGACAATAGCGGAGTTCAGTCAGGCTGCAGTGTACTACGAGCTCTTCACAGCCACTGACTGTGAAAGACCGGCTTTAGTGTGTCTTTGTGTCTGTGGGCTTAGATATCTTAGAGTTTGTCTGTGCTTGTGCGTACTCCGAGGTTCAGTGACACAGTTCACAGTAGAGAACCAGTTTGCGAGGTGGGAGGTGGTTATTCCATAGTAAAGGAGTGGTTGGTCTCATATTTTTGTGTGATTTTTGAATGGGAGATTCCCTTTCAGGAATGCCCAAACAACTGTGCTTGGGCTGAGTGTGGACTTTGTGTTGGCCTATACATAGATTTGTGTGTGTAAGAGGAAGGGAATGACGGTGTGTGTGTGACTTAAGTGTAATTGCGTGTAATGTAGCCTGTACAGCTGAGTGCAGAAAGTTCTTCAACAGCAGTTATTTTTTTTACTTCGTTAACGATGGCTCAATTCCATTAAGTGTTCCAGTAAGTCAGGTCAGTGAGCCAGCACGCACAAAACCAGAGCCCTGGAACTACCTCACCTAAGTGGAATGTACTCGTTATTAATGTTATTATTTACACCTGTGCTTTTCCTGCTATGACATGCCAAAATGTCTGCTGTGAATAATGTCTATTGGCAGATTAATCAATATTGAAAATAATTATTTCTTGCAACCCCACTTCTATGTGCAAGGTTTGTTAACATTTTGAAGGTTTGTATACAGTAAAACAGGATGATATTGTTGATGATTAGTCAATCTCTTGAGTTACTGTATTTGAATTAGAGCTGGGCAGTATATCGATATATCGATATCGTGATATGAGACTAGATATTGTCTTAGATTTTGGATATCGTAAAATGGCATAAGTGTTGTCTTTTCCTGGTTTTATAGGCTGCATTACAGTAAAGTGATGTCATTTTCTGAACTTACCAGACTGTTGTAACTGTTCTATTATTTGCCCACTTAGTCATTATATCCACATTACTAATGATTATTTATTAAAAATCTCATTGTGTAAATATTTTGTGAAAGCACCAATAGTCAACACTACAATATAGTTGTGGTATCGATATCGAGGTATTTGGTCAAAAATATCATATCTGATTTTCTCCATATCGCCCAGCCCTACTGTCTTTTGTCAGAAATGATCATCACATTTTTAAGAGAAAAAGAGAGCATTGTACTTAAATGTCAGTTCAAGATGTAGGCCTACCTCCTACTGGCTGATATGAGCTATTACTTCATTTTGATGAATATTACCAGCGGTCCCATCAAGTGATCTGTGTACTGTCAAATTTAATCAAATGGTGTTCGAACTCAGTGGCATTGTGTTTGTATACTTCCTCTAACATCGTTCTTTATTTATTTATTCTTTCTTTCTGTTTCAGTTATGTCTTTGAACCACCTGAGTCTGCTGCGCCCCCTGCTGTGTCAGTCCATGGTGCGACAGGTCAGGTCTCCCCTCATAGCCACCTCCAGGGTCCGTGCACCACTTCTGTGCCCCGATACCACCTTCTACCCCGCTGCATGCGCAAGGCTCTATGCAACCAAGAAGGCGAAAGGTCAGTGAAGAGATTGCAGTGACTGGAGTTCACATGTGTATAACCTCTGTGGTTCTGTTGGCATGAGTGTGGGTTACGTGATTAGATATTATCTATCTTAGAGTCTCCACTCTTCCTTCTTTCTCTCTTTTCATCTTCCAAGCCAAGGCAAAGGGCCAGTCGTCTAAGGTGAATATTAATTCGGCTCTAGTGGAAGACATCATCAGTCTGGATGAAGTGAAGGGGGACATGACAGCTGTTCTCAATGCACTCAAAGATGACTTCACACGCAACCTCAGCATCCGAACCTCGCCAGGTATTCAGCTTATCGCTGCTTCTTTCTTGGACTCCCGCTCATGGTGTCTGTCTGCCTGTGTCTCCTTACATCACTCTCTGTATCTTTCTCAAACTTTACAGAAGACAATCAGAACCGATAAAAGCCCACATTAATAGCTGTCCAATAGTGCCAGGTATTCATTTGATGTGGAAATGAATGGCACGATAAAAACAAACAGTGACAGTTGTCATAAAGGTAAGGGTTTAATTTAGTTATTACTGAGCTTATTTACTGAACTTTACTTTTTAATTACATTGTATTAATTTATTACACAATGATACACACACACTCACACATAAAGGAACATAATGAAAGTACCACCAGCTGAAAACAACGACAAATTAGAGGAGAGAAAAATAAAATATATACATAAGTAAATAATTAAGGGGGGGTGGGGGGAGCGCTTCCCTTTGCAACGCTAAGTAACATTATTGCATTCTATTATTGTTAATTACAGAGTGCAATATAGGAGAATACAGTCTACACATAAATATATACACATTGCATTTACACATATACATGCCCACATATATGCATATACATATCCATATACAGACAAAACAACAATGTATTTACATATTACCTTTAATTGACCTTTATCTACTTCCAATGTTATTTCTAACTCCAGCCTTCACCCTGACTCAAAGTATCCCAACAGCCACATTTGAAAATGTAATTCTGTTCTTTATTCCTATTAGCATCCTTTTTAAGAACCGACTGATACTTCAGAAACATTGGGAAATGTTCAATTTTTAATTGTTGTCTTTTTGTAGTTTTAAATATATATGCTTTCCCCATCATAATTAATGTTGTTCAGATTTTTTTATTTCTTCATCATTCCTTAAATTGCCAAACATTATGGTTGAAGGACAGAGATCCATTTTTCAACTGTAATCCAGAATAGTGCTACTTCTTTACAATACTAAAATAGATGAAGCTCCGACTCCTCTTCCCCCTTACAAAATCTACATAAGCCACACTGTTTAATGCCCCATTTTTAAGCATTTTCCCAGTAGTCAAGTATCTGTAAATTAGTTTTAGTTGTAAAATTGATGATAAAATAAAACATCAAAGGTAGTTGTAAAAATATTCCCCTATGGGATACACTTGTCTTAACCTGACGATCCAGATGTTTTGTTACACGGAACCGTCTGAGAATCTGTCATTGGAAACTGTTTGGAAACGGGCAGGCACTTTCAAAAAATACCTGCCAGGTGATTGGATGAACCATCTGTCTATCACGTCCGCCATTGTTGTTTTGAACGAACAGTTGCGGCCGTCACACACACCTTAACCACGCCTATAGCTGCCAGTAGCTCCTCACTGGCCCTAAGCTGGTAGTTCGGACACAAACGCATTACTTGAGGCCTGACAAGATGGATTTTTGTGTGATATGTAATCTCTATGTGATTCTCACGGGCTCTTGTGATATGGCGAGAATCCAGCTGCTGTGCAAGAGAACATTTGTCTAACAAATCCTCCCTTTTTGGCAGAATAGCTACCGGTGCAGCAGATATTTTATTGAGATACATGTATAACTGATATATATACAAAAAATTTGAGAAAAATAGAACAAATGCAGTAAATTGAATATCATACCACATACAGGTTAAATTAGTATTTATATATATTTCAACAGGAGGTTCAATCTGCAAAGGTATGTCTGTGGTCCCACGGATGTCTGCAGTCCAACCAGAATGATAAAATGTTTACGCAGAGCGAAACCAATGTTTGAATCCAGTTTATTTAAAAGAATGTTGAAGAAGTAACATCTCTACCAACGTGGCTTCTCTTCTTCTCTATTTGTTTGTTACATCCTCTGTCCTAGCCCAGAATGAACTTCATTTTAATAGTCTCACATTGCCAGACCTATCTCCACAGTGCTGTGTAGTAAGGTCTGGCTACACCACAGATACATTCTAGGATAGGATAAAAAAAAAAAAAAAACGCTCTAGATTGTTTGCATTTCTTTAAACCAATCACAAGTACCAGACGCAGCGACGGTGGCTCTGCAAAATAGTCTCGGGAAGGAACTTGTTTTGGTGGAACATTTGCACCCCGCAAAAGACAATGGCACTTCAAATAATAAATGAAGGTAACTGTTCACACAATACAGTTACGTGAGCTATTTAAATTAGCTAGATACAGAATTTGCTCTTACCAGTGTATCACCGTGTGTAATGTTACTTTGTCCATAACAATTCTCTCCAATCTGTCCCAGAATGTCCCAGTTTGATAGTAAATGCCGTAAAATTATTCTTTGTAAATCTTTACAATCATTCACCAAAAGAACCAAGCAGGCCTGTCTTGTTGCATGATCCAAACTTTCTTCAAAACTTGCCATTTTCAGCATGTGGCTTCCTAGCTCAAAGTTTATTGTTGTTGTAGCGGAAGGTGAGGGGCAAAGCCTGCCATCTGATGTCAGGCTTTATCCTAGAAATGTATTATCGTTGATTCGGACGAACATTTTATCATTCTACATCTAGATTGACTGGCATGAGATCACCCATGAGTAGGCTCTAAACACCTTTAAACTTTCGTTTCCATAATGCTGGCATAGGCAACACTATATCATGTATGAATCACAAAGTAGCATACAGAGTGCTGAGGTCACATATGGGGCTAGCTTATTGTTTTGATCTCTGCCTTGAATTTGACAAGATATACATACATGAATTGTACATTGACTGTTGCAGTTTGGTTTTATTTTTCAACTGCATCATGTACTGTACAAATGAGGCAACAGCACATCAAAGGCACATTTTTACTTTGAGATAAAAGTTTGTAAGACCTCTTTTGTTTGCATCTACCTGACAAAGCTCCAAAGGGCTAAGAATGAGCCCCAGTTTGACCTCTGTTTCCCCAACTACATCCAGGTCATGGCCTTTTTGCCTCTGGGTTCTAACAAATGGGAGTTGGGCTCGGAGGAGTCAGAGGTGGGGTGTATAATGGAAGCTCCCGAGGGAGGAGGCTGCCGTTAGAATCAGACTTCAAAACTTAAAGTGTTTGGGCTTTGACTCCTTTTCCCTCCTAAGATGAAAGTGTGGTCTCTGTGACATTTGATCTGCAGCATGTGCAGTCTTTTTACTTTTACACAACATGCTAGAGAGTTTAACAACAGAAGCATAAACACTATTTAGATATTCTTATGGTTAACACCTCAGTGTCTTGTCTTGTCGGTTTCCTTTTTTTTTTTATTCATTTGTCTGTCCATTCTTCATCGTGTTCCCTTTTTTCTTTTTCCACTCATCATTCAGCAATTTCTTGGTCGTTTTTATATCTTCGGTCCCTCCCATTACTTACTCTTCTCTTTTGTTTTTCCAACGATTCCCAGCTTTATTTTTTGGCCTCCGCCCATATGATAATTTCAATCTGTGTCTCATACTTTTGATTCCAATTTCTTCCTGACCCCACAGGGAAACATTTGTTCACAGGGCAAGAGTTCTCTCCATCTCCTTCTGTTTCTCTTGTCATTTTTTTGTCTCCTTTCCTCCATCCTGTCATTCTTGCTCCATCTCTCTATCCACTCACTGCTGTCCTCCACTTCATCCGTCCTCCTCTCTTCTGTCCAGCTGCACAGTAATCCAGGGAGGCAGCAGGATTTAGAGCTGACAGGAGAGATGAGATGGTGGAATGGAATGACGTCAGTTGTCCGAATGTGTGTATGTGTCTCGTGCAAGTGTGTGTGTGTGTGTATTTGTTCCATGAACCTCATCTGGCTCTCATTAGGCTTATGAGCACATGTGTGTGTGGGTATGACTGTATGTGCTGTTGTGTGTGTTGCAATGAATGCATACTGTATGTGTGCATACTGTATGTGTGCGTTCATGTGTTTGTTTGTGTGTGGCAAACGTGTAGCAGAAAGTCATAGATAGATGCAGAGAGAGGGGATCAGTGCTGTGACTGCCATATTGTGGTTAGTCACAGATGGGTAATCTAACCCGAAAACAAGCTGTTTCCATGGAAACTTTAAAGTGCTCATATTATGCTTTTTGGCTTTTTCCCTTTCCTTTATTGTGTTATATATCTTTTTTGTGCACGTTATAGGTGTACAAAGTGAAAAAGCCCAAAGTCCACCCCAAAGGGACTTACCATCTCCAACAGAAAACACTGTTCACAAACTGCTCCAAACAGCTCTATTGTAGTCCAGCCTTTACTTCCGTGACGAATGTGCGTCACTTTGCAACACACGTTATAATGCTCGCCTAGCTGCTAGCGTGGCCCTCCCTCATACTCTGCTTCTGACTGGCTAGTAGTCCTTACCTAGGTACTGCGCATGTGCAACTCCCAACAAAGATGGAACAGAAGTGTGATGCCTCACTCTGTAGCTAAAACAGAGAGCTCAACACACAGGGTGAAAAGAGGAGCTATGGCAATGTGCAGTACAACAGAAACATGGTGTTTTTTTTGAAAATGAAACCATGTAAACCTATTCTGATATAACCTCTAAATACAATTATGAACCTGAATATGAGCATAATATGAACACTTTAAGACAGAGTAGACTAAGACATTAAACAACAACATTACTGGAAAGAAAATGCCTAGAAATACTTTAATATCCTTCAGGTACCAATAGGTCTTTCTATTATACTGTAGCTAAGAGCTGTTGGAGCTTAAAGGAATAGTTTGACATTTTGGGAAATACTATTAATCACTTCCTTGCAGAGAGTTAGATGTGACAACCGATATCACACTCATGTTGTTTTGTTGAAGATAAAGCTACAGTCGGTTAATTTAGCCTAGCATAAAGCCTGGAAGCAGTGGGAAAGAGCTAGCCTGGCACTGTCTAAAGGAAACCAAATCCATCTACCAGCACCTCTAAAGATGACTAATTAACATGTCATATCTCGTTTGTTTAATCTGTACAATCATCAAACTGTGAAAATGACAAGTTGCTGGAACAATTTCTTGGCCAAGCCAGTGACTTGAGTCTGCGCTGGTTGCCTGGCAACTTCAAGGCGAGTCACGGGTCCGACCAGGAAATAGTTCAGGCAAGTAATCCCCATGGATGTATCAAGAGAATAAGGTAAGGTAATCCCCTGTAAAACTGCCAATTGATGTTCTTACATTTAGAATTCAACACCGGTTTTTAAAGCTGCCATAATCAATATTTTGTATACTAAGAAAAATTCAAATGACTACTTGTATGTAAAAGGGATCACTCGTAGTGACAAACCCACAGATAACTATCACCTGACTCCACTCCTGTTTCAGCATCTTTCAGCTTCTTGATTTGGTTTCACGGCCCGCAATTTTACTTTTTTGATTCACTTTCACTCCACACTCTTGCCGTTTTTCAAACACAGCAGACAGCTGTTTTCAGCAAGAAAACAAACCCCAACTGTAAGCACCCAACAGCTGACGGTGAGTTTTAGCATTTAGCTGCTAAAGAGACAGATATTTCCTATAGGAGTTGGTGACCAAAAACCGCTCTAAGCAGAGTGAATATTGGACATAGAGTCACCAGGCGGCCAGAATCACGACTCCAAATTAATGATAATGTTGCTCTGTAACTGCATGCTAACAACATGTCAACGTAAAAGGTGATGGTATGTCAGTGTTGTGTTTACAGCTTGTTGCGCTGTCATTTGAGCTCTAGTGCAGACCAAAACAACTGCACAGAATAAAATCTGATTGTTGTTGATAGCATTCATCTCAGTCTGGTGGATATTAGTCTCGCTTTGCCACACCTCCCTCCACAACGCTGCGGAGGAGGTTCTGGCGAGTCCACGCAGTATTCCGGGATGGGAGAAAAACGTGCTCTGGTTTATTGGCATTTCTTTAAACCAATCACAATCATCTTGGGAAGCGCTAAGCGCCGTACAGAGCAACAGTGCATCTGCAAAATAGCCTCGGGAAGGAACTTGTTTTGGGGGATGTGTGTGCATTCAAAAGGTTGTTTTATTCGTGCAACAGAAAACTCACATTGGGCAGATAGTCTAGCTAGCTGTCTGGATTTACCCTGCAGAGATCTGAGGAGCAGTTAACCATAGTCTTAATTAATCGACCAGAGTTTAAAATGCCAACCCAAAGAAAGCCCAAGGTAACGGATATTCGGCCTAAATGAGGGCCATCCGGCGGAATTTCCGGCGGCAACGTAGCAATCCCAGAAGTGGAACATTGTGTATATAGACTAGGTGGATGAGAAATCCTCTATTGATTAATTGTATAGTAGTATATGTAGTTTACAAATAATATGGCCTGTTTAATGTTAGTAACAAAACGTTTTTAGATGAAAAGCAATACATGTGAAGTGTACATATAAAAGTATACTGTACATTTATTTTGTATTCATTATATTGTCAGTATAGTAGACAGACACATTTTGATGAACAATTTTGCAAATGCTTTCTTAGCCGTCCTTCTCTGACCTTCCTCTTCTCTCTCAAACCCCGTTCTCCTCCTCACCCTCCACCTTTGTAGTTGTCTGTCTGCCTGCCTGCCTGCCTGCCTGCCCGCCCTACTAAAGTATTAGCAGATGTGTAGGTACTCATTGTCAAGGCACAGGTAACAAAGACGGACAGGCAGAAGGTCAGAGATATGGACGTGAAGAGTCTGTATATACACAGAGAGGCACTGTGAGACGGACAGGCAGGTTTAGAGCTGCACACAAACGGAGCTTTGAAGTCAAAGAAGGAGACAGAATATCTGGCAGGCAGGTAGACAATATGTCAGTGATCCAGTTGGGTTGCTGCCTTTAAATCAAAGGTATCCATTTCATCACATCATACCAACCTTTTATTTTTAATTTCTTCTTCTGCATCAAATCTCTGACTGGTACGCCTATGTTTCTTTTGCCCTTGAAATCAGATAATAAATAGATTTTTAAAATTACACCATTGGCTCACCTACCCTTCACACACACCCACACCTCCTTTTCCATACACGCCACCAGCACAACCCCAAATGGGTAAGCAGGGAGCGAGTGATGTAAGGCAGAGGTGGAGAAGGAGGAAACAACTGCATCTGAGGTTAGCCAGATGTAGGAGAGGGAGAGGGGCGGATGGATGGAGAGAGGGAGAGGGGGACAGAAGTACACTCATGTTGGTGAACTTACCTTTGTTTCTTAGTGTTGACAGTGAGGAGAGACAGTAGATCATGGACACTTTTAACACTGTAACAGTGGTCTCTACATTCTTTTTCTTTCTTACTCATGCAGAATGTGGCTTCTGCTGCACATCCATCGGTCTGTCTGTTTATTTGTTAATCTGTCTGAGTAAATATAAAGGAAAACATACAGTCACTCATTCAGTCTGCATGGAAACAGTGTCATCAAACCAGAAAAGCTGCCATATTTACCACAGCACGACCAATACTGGGGCCAATACTGAGAATAAAAATAATCTGATAACAATATACTGTATAATATATGATCTATATAGATCATGTATAACAAAATATTCATTGGTTTTATGACATAAAACTAGATATGAGATCACAGTAAATTTCGAGCAGTCAACATTGTTGAAATTTAAATTATCTTAAATAACTATAAATAGAACTAAATAACGATATTCAACTTGAATTTAGAAAAAATAAAGTCAAATATGCATAATTTTTCAATATTAGCAGATAAAGGTGGTCTTCAGATGTGTAGATGCACAAATTCATGGTGCATTGCACATGTCACCTGTAAAATAACCTTGAATTGTCTGAATACTTAAATAGAATGGTAAATAAACAATTACATGTGTCTATATTTGTTTAGGAGCTCTGGATCACATTGTGGTGACGACACAAGATGGGAAGTTCCCTCTCAACCAACTGGGTCAGGTCTCCATGAAATCCCCTCAGCTCATTATGGTCAACATGAGCAGTTTCCCAGAGGTATGACGATCACACACACAAACACAAGGACACACATGTACAGGTTCATCCTACCAGTATCCGTTTGTTTCACGCAGACAAGCACACAGTAACTAAAAGCTTTATAAAAAATAATCCGAAGCACTGACAGATAGACGGTCCTCACAGAAGGAAAATGTGAGCCAGGCCAGAAGTCTAAACCCACAGCTCTGTGTAAATGAAACCTGACCGGCCTCTCTCTCCCCAACTGTGTCTCAGATGTTAATTGATTGATCACTCGGGTAGCCCTTTGTTCTGGGGTGAAAGATAGCAACATGAACCCAAACTCTGTGTGTGCGTGCACTGAGATGTGGTTATGTCTGCATGTGAGTTGTCACAGAATAGGAAATGACCTCATTTTACCCCCAGGTTAGGAAGCAACGGATTATTTTTCTTTTCTTTTTGTAACTCCTTTTTCTTTCCCTCTTTTCCTTCTTAGATGATACAACACTGTGCTAATCAGAGCTCCAGAAAGTAATTTTGTCAACGGGGGCGACTTGCATTTTTAGTGGCCAGACTTTCTGGTGGTCTGGAGAATCTAAATGTGCTTTTTTATTAGCATTTAATACGGCATTATGCAATCATATATCCACAGACCGTCATCACTGAGGATTTAGTTCTCTTTGATCTTATTAGCCATTGCGCTGATATACAGCTACATAGTGCTTTGTTTTTTTTTCTTTTGTATTTATGTTTTTTTATTTATTTATGCTCCTCTTCTCTTGAAATCCAATGTGCAAATATTATTATTTTTTAGTACAAAGTTATACATATGTATCGTGTAGTGAAAAACTTGTTGGAATGCTCATATGACTGAACAAAGTCTTTGTGTAAATTGCACAAATCAAGAGACTGCAAAATGAATGATGTAAAATATAGAGTTGAGGTGGTAAATTCCACCCAATAAGCATACATTTAACGTGTTTAAATGCATTGTATAGTATGCTAAAGGTGTGACAAACACACATGCATAACTTTATTTAAATATCTAAAATAGGGAATCATAGACAGGAAGGCAAGAAAACATAATGTTTTTGCATGAATTTGTGTACCAAATTTATTGGCAATCCATCCAATAGTTGTTGAGACATTTCACATATCTCAACCTCATTGTGGTGCTCGAGGAAGAGTCAGGGTTGAGTTACAGATTGTTGAGATATTTTAGTCTGAACCAGCTGCGCTGCTAGCATGGATAAAAATATTAGCTAGACACAATAAAATAAGTAGGGGAGGCAATAAAAAAGATCTTAACATCTTAAGGACAATACAAGTAAGTTAAAAAAAAAAAAAAAAAAGAAGCATTGTAACATGTTTGGGTGGCCTGTTTTGACCAGTTTTTATAAGCACAGATGACATTCAAAGCCACTTTTCATTTTTTGGAGAACCACCTGTCTGTTACAACAAAAAACAGTTATTGCAACCATCTTCCACCACCTTCTATTTTCCTACCGGTCACCTTTTGTGAACCTAGAAGGTGTTTGTTCTCTTTTGTACCAATATCTCAAAACAACATGCAAATCGAAGTATTTATCAGCATCTTAAATCTGGAAATCCAGTCTTCAACCTGAATCCGGCTGAATAGTCTTTTGGTGAGTGTATTTTCTTTCCAGAAGCTCCAACCACAGACCACACACACACTAGCAGACACATTCATGCACGCACACACTACCCTTGTCGTGCCTTACGTTACCCATGTCCCACACAGAGGTGAGTCCTCAGTACCCAGAGCTAATAGGCTTATAATGATGCCTATCCATTACCAGGCACTCCAGAGGCCCTACCATTGTTTTCTATTCATTCATTAAGGGCGGCCTGGGAAGGCACAGTCGAACTAACAACAGCTACCAGCATGCTTAGATCAGGAGGCAATTTGGTGTGTGTGTGTGTGTGTGTGTGTGTGTGTGTGTGTGTGTGTGTGTGTGTGTGTGTCTGTGTGTGTGTTTTAGGATGAGTGTGTATTCATGTTAAAGCATCCCACCACTTTGTTCATGAAGTGTTTTCTTCAGGACTTTTTAAACACACATGCGCGGACTCTCGCACACATTCCTCTACGCTCGCCTCTTTGCTTTGAACCGTGCCGTCAAGCGTTTGATGTGGAACTTCAGTGTAATTTCTCTTCCTCTTCAACATATTAACCAGAACCTGCCCAGCCTATCTAGAGAAATTCCCCTCGGTTTTCCATAACCACCGGAGTGGTCGTCGAGAGAGAGGAAACGGTGATGAATTTGATGCTGAGAACAATCAAACATAGGTATGGGCTGAATCTATCACCCCACACTCAAAGAGAGCAACCAGAGGCCTATGCTCCGGATGATTTTGACAAAGGAAAAGAAAAGAAACCTCATGAATTAATTTAACGCACACAAATAAATTCCTTTAATCTCGCTGCCATTTTTTCCCCCCAGCGGATAAAGCCAAAAAAGAAATAGAGGAAATGATATGCTCTTTTTCCTCACATTGCACATTTGCACACTTTTGTAAAGCTCAGCTAAGGGAATTGTTATGCGGTTTCAGAACTGGTTTGAGGAGTGTGACTTTGTTTTCAATAATTCAAAGGATTTGGCTTCCTCCCCTTTGTCTGTATGCACTGTTTAACTGTAGCTCTCTGGTTCTTATGTAGTAATTGCTGGACTGTTGTATCTGGTGGATCAAGTTTTTATGTTTAACATATGTGAATGCTGTTTTAATACTGAGTTACATGTAAGCTTCTTTTTTCCTGCCTGCATGCCTACCAAACAAATACAAATACACTTTTTCATAAAATTCCAAAGAAGCCACTATATTAATTAACTGATATCAAAGTATTGTGTGACTGTGGACCAACGCTTCTCAGAACCGCTTAACAGTGTATCTGATCCTGCGTAGTGTTGAGATATCATTGAGCATTTACAGCACAGCTGCCTCTCCAGCCAGCGTCCACATTGACACTGAATCACTTGTTCAATCACAAAAAACATAATGCTCTTCTTTTCATCTCCCTCTGATTATCTCCACCCTTTAAAAAGAAGACAGATGGTGTTTGGGAAATATTAGTTGCATTTTTTCCCAACTTTTTCAATAAGCCATTTGTAGACAGCAGATGTTCTTGTTCAGTAGATGTTTTTATTTTGAGTAATACGTTTGTCCCAAATATATGTCCATCTATTTATTTCTGTTGATGTAGTTGCATACATTTTCCCTTTTGCTCTTAGTGTGGACAAATGTCTCTGATCTTTTAAGAACATGGCTGTAGATCAGATCATCCGTTTATCTACTCTACATTCGCACCAATATTTCTATTCAGTTACATCACATACAGTGTCATGTATGATGATGCCCGATTTTAACGGAATTTAATGTCCATTTTCACAGACATGAGGCTGATCTAACACTGCATACAGTGTCTTGCAGACAGTGACTTTTTGCAACAGTGAACATAGATGGAAAAGCACAGGTTAAACATTAAAATGGCTCTGATGTCATATTACAATACGAGGATCCTGAAAAATCTAATTCAAAATCAAATTGTCAAAATATGTTCTGTGATGAGGCCTAGTAAGGAAATAGTATTAACGACACTCAACTTTTTAAAAGTCCTAGTAGTGCAAGCATCATTGAATGTATTGTACCATGTGAAAATGTTACAGTCATGGTGCCTGCCTCTGTCTAAAGACCAAAAAATATCAACGTGTAACCTAAATGCCTCGGATCTTCAAATGTGTTGACTTCTGCCTTCCACCATATTGGTTAAACCCAGTAGAGACCTCCCTTTTACCCCCACAATAGCTGGCCACATGCAAAATCTGACCACAATACAAGATATGGGTTTACATGTTCTCTTAGTTAAAGTAAACATACATGTAGATGTGCTCACCTCAAGATAATTACCATTTCCCATCTTCATGAACAAGCAATTTGCTCCTTTTATATTGAGAAATAAAGATTTTAAAATGAATACATACAAACTCAAAAGCACATGTGTGTTTGTGTGTATCCATGTATCATACGCAAACACAAGCAGACTCGCCTGTGAGGTCACCATGGGTCAACGCCCTGCCCTGCAACCTCTCAGTCCTGTCCCACATGGCCGAGCGCTGACAGTGGCCCAAGGCACTTCCACACTGCATGGGCTTCCCCTGAGACACACACACACACACACACACACACACACACACCCCACCTTAATGATTACCAGCTGGAGCTGGGCCACTACCTGCGGTTGCAGTGCTGCTTTTCCATTCACACCAGTGCTCGAAGCAACCACACATTTGTGTGTGTGTGTGTGCGTGTGTGTGTGCCCCCCAGGCTACAGCGGCTGCCACCCGTGCCCTCAGAGAGAGTAGCATGAACCTTAACCCAGAGGTGGACGGGACGATCATCAAGGTGCCCGTTCCAAAGTGAGTCTCTTTCTCAAACACACACACACCGCCCCATGGGCAGAAACACTTTCCTTCTTTTTTCGATCTTTTCCTTGCACCTTTAGCTCTTCTTCTGTCCCACTATTATTATACACAAACAATCTGTAAAAGATTAGGTGATCTGATCAGTCAGTTACTCAATTGACAAAATGTTAATTGATGATATTTTTTGTACAATGAAGTTCTTCACAGTTATTTGACAAAAAAGATTGTTGACATCAGTTTTTATGCTCTGTTAACCTGTGACAGGCATTTGACATTTTTGAGATTTTATAGACCAAATAAGTAACCAATAAATCAATGAAATAATCAATACACAGTCTACATTATCATAAACCTAATCGTAAGTCTCATCCATGGTTTTGAATTTCTCCATGAATAAATACCTGTAACTGACAGATTTATGGACTTTTGTTTGTAGATGTATACCCCCAGTGTGTTGATGTTAGGGTCGGGTCACTCTCTCTCTCTCTCTCTGTTCTGACTAGACCTCTCTCTCTACATCTCTATTTCTCTCTGCCCAGTCAAACAACTTCACAAAAAACAATCCGTCACTCACTAAACCACTCTGTGTGTGTGTATATACAGTGTGTTTTGTTTTTTACATTTTTACATTGGCGTGTGTGTGTGTGTGTGTGTGTGTGTGTGTGTGTGTGTGTGTGTGTGTGTGTGTGTGTGTGTGTGTGTGTGTGTGTGTGTGTGTGTGTGTGTGTGTGTGTGTGTGTGTGTGTGTGTGTGTGTGTGTGTGTGTGGAGGAGCAGCAGGTGTTAGTTTGGCAGAGGAGGGACACAAGAGTCAGACTGCTTTCCCCCTGCAATCAGTCTCGGCACGCTCCAAGCCTCCATTTGCATTTCCAAAGAGAAGGCGCTCCTTGATTGGCCCTGGAATCAGTAATTAGGCCGTATTGTTTGTGGTAAATAGACGCTGCACTTGGATTGTTTGCAAATAGTCCCCAAGGCAAAAACAACGGGGGAAAAAGCCAATTAAGGACACAGAGGGAGTAGGATTTTCTGAGTGATTAACAAATGCAAAGTGAATACAAAGTTGTTTGGATGACGGATGGTTCAGCTCTGGTCTGAGACCTCGACAAGTGATTGTTGTTAGATGGTAGCTTTCGAGTCAGAACTAAAATGATTAGACTTGATGCTTACAAGCACTTAACATTCTCATTTGCACAAGTGAGGACATTGTTTTTTTCATTAGTTTGTCTCTGCATAGTTATGTGTTTCTGTGTTTTATTTTTAGCAAGAGTCTTGGTAAGTAGAGTTTTTAGATTGGTTTGTCTTATTCTCCTGTAGCAACTCCTCTCAAAAGTAAGAAGTACGCTTTATCCAACTCTGATAGATTAACATTTTCTTTTTTTACATACATCTTAGCAATTATTTCATCACTTGCTACAATGTATTGTCCTGCTTTGAGAGGAGCTGCTACTTGAACCCACAGTCGAGCTTAGCTAATAACATCCTTCATCCTCTCTTCAAATTGCAAACGGAGACATGAAAAGGGCACAGATGAGTTTGTGTGTGTGTGGACCTTTGCTTGGTATAATCCATTTACCTGTCTTCCATGGATTCTTATCTTCTCTGTTCTGTTTCTTCTCTGTTATCTTTTTTGTTTCTCTCTTTTCCCTCATCTCCTCCCTTCCCTGCAGAGTAACGCGGGAACATAGAGAAAACCTCGCCAAGCTGGCCAAACAGTTCGGAAACAAGGCTAAAGACTCACTGAGGAAAGTGCGGTCTAATGCTGTCACACAGGTCAAAAAGACAAAGGAAGGACACTCGGAGGACACCATACGACTCGTGGAAAAACAGGTCGGAGAAGAAAAAAGAACAGTGCTATTACACATAGAGACAGAGTGAATTTCATAAAGCTTCTTAACTGCTAGGTCAGTCTGAGGAGGGGGAGTTTAAAGGAAGGTTGAGATGAGTGGCTAGATGCAAGAGATGAGTCACAAAACTGAAAAGAGGAGGTAACTGATTATTAGAGCCTACTAATATCCGAAACTATGGCAACCACATCCTTTACCAGTCATACACTAGGAGAGAGGTAAAAAAAAAAAAAAGGAGCCCAAGTCGGTGGTGTATTGAAAATCCTTTTTTCTATCTCTCCGTCTCCCTTCACAGATTCAGCAGATGGCGGACAACATTGCAGTGGACATTGACAAACAGCTTGCAGCCAAGACCAAGGAGCTGTTAGGCTGACTAAAAGGTCTTATGTTTGATATTTAGTTTATAGCTGAACATATGATGATGATGATCAGATGGATGCACATGACAGAAGCAACATGTAATTATTATCATGTTTATCATAGCCAGTGACTCAATCACGTGTTGGGGAGGTAGTTCTTAAATCTCACAGTCCGAAAGCTTCACACAGATGAACAAGTCGTGGTCCTGTTGTACATGTTTAGGCAAAAACCTAAACCTGCCCACATCACTGGCAAAGATCTGCTCTTCGCTGCTGGGTGATATCTGTGTTTAACCATCAGTGCATATACACAAATTGGCACGGAAACAACAACGACAGACTGCCCGTCACCTCCCTCCTCCCTTGTTACTCTTCCTGTCTTCAAACAAACACCGAGCTAGGGACGAATTGACTTTTAATGGGATTTGTGGGCCTCCTCCTAATCAAACCCCTTGCCACAAGGGCTGTCTGTTTATATAAAACAAGCGCACCCGTCTGAATGTAAACTGGCTGTGGGTTTTTTCTTGGTGGCAAGAGCGAGAGAGAAAGGGAGAGAGGGTTTGTTCCAGAGACGCAGGATATGATTAGCGTGTTGCCAAACATTTGTTTCACATTGATTCAGAGTCTCTTAAAAAAAAAAATGCACTTGGAGTAAAAAAAGAACTTTAATTTCTGCCTGTGTCTAGGATTGATAATATGGCTACACTCTCGACAATAAAGTCAGGAAAGTAACATTATTGATGGACTCCATTAAAGGACATTGTACGATGTGCGTCATCTTTCTCTCTCTTGTTTTGTTTTGTTTTTCTCCACTTTTGGTTTGAAGTCACCCCCCTCCTCCATTAGTCAGAGTGATAATGGACTTTTCCTGTGTACAGACCTCCAGGCCCTGGCTGCTGGCACCACAATTGTCCATTGGGAAAAGAGGCTTTTAATGTTGTGCACTTGGCCCTCTTTGTCTTTAAATAACTGCACTTTTAAAGCCACGTTCAGGAATTGTAGTACGAGTAGTCCTACAAAGAGGAACGATAACGAGAAATGTATGAATGGGAAACCTAGCCAGCGACAAAGACATGGCTCTGCTTTCATCTATCTGCTGTTTACACCGTCTAGAGGCTTTCTGTACTATTATGTGGTCGGTGTGTTCATGTCTATCGTGTTTTTTTTTGCTTCCTCTGCTACTGGTCGCAGCCAGCCCACATGGCAGACAGGTTTCATTTTAAAGGTTTGCCCACACACTTGCTCTTATAACCAACCAGGCATTTGATGATTACAGTACTGTGACATTGCAAACTACTAATTCAGTCTTAATTAATATGCTGTCCCAACTCTTTTAAATGGACAAAATGAATTGAGGATTAGTGACGATGCAGATTCTATGGTGGTTTTGTGCCATCTTTGGTGTAAGCTGGTAGCAGCGCCAAGTTGCACGCTACAGATTGTGGCTTTATTACATTTGCCTTGGCCCTCTGTCTCCCTGAATGGCTTTGCTTTAATGGCCTAAACAGACCAGAGTCGTTGGATAAACAAGAGTTTAGCAGAGGAGTGGCTGGGTCGGGACAGAGGAGGGGTGGGGTGGAAATGGCAGGTTTTTGTGGTGATTCTGGGTCCATATGTCAGCAATTTGAGGGCATTGTGTACCTTGGCCTAAAACAGAGGCTTCATGATCGATGGAGGGGTGAAAATCTCCCAAGTCCCTGGCGCAGAACACAGGCAAGCACAAGGAAATTGCTTTCAGCTGATAGCTTCATTTTGGTTGACATTTATCAAGTGAATTACCCCTGTTCCTTTCAAATGTTTACTACTACTAGCACCGCCTTGTGTGCGTGTGCGTGTGCGTGTGTGAGCAAGAGAGCAATCAAGGTTTGTCTTTGTGGAAGTATTGGTGTGTCCTTTGGTGATTCCTCACAAAAATATACAAATTAGTTCGGTAAACATTTGATTTTATAGTCTAACTGATAAATAACTAGTTACACATTTTGGACTTACTGCTTTTACTCACAACTCTTAAAGCTGTATTTTTACAAAAAAAAAAAGCACCAATGTCTGATTCTTGCATGACAAAAAATGCAAATGTGATGTTCAAAACAGAATTTCAGGACACCAAGGAACATTGCATTTAAATCCATTTATCTCATATTAAACGAATTAAAACGAGACACATAACATTTGCTAATAAAGGGGGCAAAGGGGACATTTATGGGATAATGGTGAATGCTAAAACGTAATGTAAAAGTAGAGAAGAGTCATAAATCAGTGAACTGACTCAGTAATGTCAGTTATACAGCAATATCTAACTAATATCCAACCTGAGCTACTGGTCATACCAGACAAAGTGAGGCTGACGCAGCAAAACTCCTGAGTGCACTAAATTGGTCAAGAGTTTGTTTTGAGTTAGTTTTTCATTTGTAAGAGGAAGAATTTATTTCATTTCATTATTTCTTCTTTCGAAAGTTGTGCGTGTTGCAGAGCGCTTATTAAATCCAAATTCATCCCTTTACTGTTTTCAGAAAGCACAAATATCAGATACGGGCACGGAAGAGTACAATTTAAACTAAAAAAATAAGAAAAAAAATCTATCCTGTGAGTGTTGCTCTCTATCTCAGTCTCTCCGTCCTCTCTTACTTCAGTCTTCCCCTCTTAGCATTGTTCTACTTCTCAATGTCTCTACTTTTCATGCAGATTCCTTTATTGCATTATTATCTTTTGAGAGACGCTCAATACCATGGTCTAATACTAGTTTCCCGACACAACCTACATTATATTGTATAGCCACTGCGTGTGTGGAAAAAAAGAGAAAGAAAGGCTATATATGATTCCCCTCTGTTTTCTGTCTTCCCTTTGTGCCGCCTGTGATTACACTCTGAGTATCAAGCTGCGGTGCTCCTGCAGCAGCTGAACTGCTGAGGAGGCCGTGGAGTCGGACGGTGACAGAGCCGACCACTTCGGTGTAGACAGAATTGGACAAATCCCACACACACACACCTCTCTCTCCTCTCTCTCTCTCTCTCTCTTCTCATCACCTCTGGAGTGTAAAGGGTGTCAGAGTGTGTGAAGCCACCCTGAAGATCTCATCAAGGATCCAATCAGCGTGTGAATACAAAATGCACTCTCCTCTTGCAATGTGATGATCGGGGGGGGGACACCGAGAGAGCCTGTCTGGAGCGAAAATCTCTGCATATGCAAATTGAAGATTTTTTTTTTATAATGGATTTGATGTTCATAAGAGTATCTCTGACCCTTTCAGGGATGTAGTAACAGGCTCGCAGGAAAAGAATATGTGCAGATTAGCCTATTAATATTTATAGATGTAATTGGTTGAGCTGCGTGGCATGAGGCCTTGTTGTGCCTGGTGTAATGCAGACCACGTTTAGTCCTAATCCAGGTGGGTGCTCTTACTGCCTCTAACAGGGAAATGGCCGGCCATTTTAGGAGGAAGCTGGATATCCTAATAACCAGGTGAACTAATACCAGGCGGTGAGAGTGTTTCCTTCCGGAGCTCTTGGCATGTCAGTCATTCACAGAATTGCTCCTGTCTGGTCTGCGAGCCATTTTAAGTCAATGGAGTTTAAACGTGCGTTTAGAGAGGACCACACGGGCCCCTCTGGATTGCCTCTATACCCACGAGGAGGCTCCCCAACCATCGTAGTGAGCCACCAGACGCTTCAGCACACACCTCCTGCTTCTCAAATCTGAACAAAGCGTTCCTCAGTTTAAAGTGGTTAAACTGTCATTTCAAATCGTCTGGACATCGTGATTACCGGCATGGGAGGAATTATATATTTAGCTTTATGTCCGTCGCCATTTCCTCCCCCCGCCCTGATCTGAAGTGACTAGCCAGTAGTGCCCTCGATATTACTATCTCTGAGGAGTTTAAACCTTCCCCCAGGAGATGTGTAGTGTAATCAAGGGCTGCCAGCAGGAGAGAGGGAGAAAGAGAGAGGGAGGGAGGAGGATGAGAGGTGTAGGGTGGGTTGTGTTGGAGCCCTGCAGTGATGGGATGGTGGAGGGAATGACAATGGACCAAATTTACGTCCTTAAAAATACTAAAGTACTCAGCCAAGTCTTTTTTAAAGAAATAATGACAAAAACAGAAAAATAGTAAAAATCTGTCTGGCATGACCTGCTGTTTATTGAACTATTAAACATTTGTACATAGATTTTTGTCATTATATCTGGACTTTTTTTTTCCAGAAGATATATTTTCCTTCTTTTTTTGCACATTTACTAACTATAACAGACACATGTCTTTGACCAAATACTGGTAGGAAAATGTTTCGTATCATTGCTACAATAGGTGAAATTTTATCTCAAGTAATTTTCTTTTATTCAGTCCAAAAGTCACGTTTTCATGCAGTAAAACTAATTTTAAAAATCCGCTATTGCAGAGGCATTATTTCTACTTGAAAAGTGAGTTTATTGAAACAAGACAGAATGGCTGCACTAGAATCACAAAAAATTTACACTTGATTCAAGTTAGTAATTTGTACTGGAATATCTACCCACACTGGCAGATTTATTTCACTTGTCTTATGAAAATAAGACTTTCAGGGCTAAAGAATAGACAAAAATGACTTGGTCGGGTGGAGATTTTTGCAGTGCAATAACCGCTTCAAGAAAATTCCACTGCCATTTGCTGTAGTGCAGCAAGAGAAAACATACACTGCACAAATGAGGAGGAGTGGAAGCTGTTGAACGTAAGGAAAAACATGCTCATGTACACATACATAGACACACCGTTCTATTGGATTTGTTCATTGAGTCTTTGTTGAGAAAAATGTTAATATATTTCATAAAACTTTTCCCCAATTCACTTCTAAAAAACATTGTCCCTCGGTAAATCAACAACCCCGTCCAGGATCTCATCCATCCTGAAGAGACTCATTCATCCTCAATAACGTCACCGCTTGCTCATAAATAAAAGTGACCGTTAGGAAAGCAGATGAACGCAGCCAACGGATTGGACAGGAAGCCAGTTAATCTGCAATCCAATCCGGCCCGAGTCTAGTGAAACCCGGCTCAGCTTGGCTGACCGAGGCCTGGGAGGAAGGAAGTGAAGGACTCAGGAAACAGTGTTCAGAGCTTTCACCAGTCATATCCATCACAGTGCACAGTGATGGAAGTGTGTGTGTGTGTGTGTGTGTGTGTGTGTGTGTGTGTGTGTGTGTGTGTGTGTGTGTGTGTGTGTGTGTGTGTGTGTGTGTGTGTGTGTGTGTGTGTGTGTGTGTGTGTGTGTGTGTGTGTGTGTTTTCCTGTTTCACCAGTCATATCCATCACAGGGCTCTGTCTGCAGGCCTGGGCAAGAGAGCTGGAGAGTCATTAGAGGGGCTGGGCTGCAGCGCTGCACTTTAACTAAACATCTTTTCCATAAAATAAATGCTTCCAGGTTAGTGTGAGTCCTGGAGAACCCAGGTCGCCTCGCTTTTGCTGCCACTCATCTGATCCCAATTACCAGACAGACTGGGTCAGAGCCAGCAGAGACTATGGGGATGCAGACTGAAGTTGTGTGGCATCCTTTTAGCTTAAATCAACACATTGCTGCCCCACAATGCCCCATCCCACCCTTTCACTGTGCAGTACATAGTACAGCTATGAAAAAATAATTTGTAATCTAACAAGTCTGTAACCGGTATGGTTTTTGCAATTATATTTTACGTTTTTGATTTAAATGGCTTAGTATTAGTAAGTATGCGTGGGTTTTAGGGTTATTTTAATGGGGCATAAAGCTGTTGTGGTGAACATACCTGTACCTTATCTGAAATGGGAATCTAGCCACAAAGCTACCTTGACATCTATCTAACTGCCAAGTTGGAGCATAGAAATACAACATTCACCCATGTCACTGCTTTTGCACTTATAAATGCACTTACTATCTACTGTACCACAGAAATAGGCAAGGCATAAGTCTACAGTTTATGTATGTGCATGGCACCTTTTAACAAGACACTTTGAAGTGCTTTACAAATAAACATATAGTATACTATACATCAGGACATGTCCTTTAATGTTATGTGTCATGTCATGTTAAGTCTTGCCGTGTCACATAAATAACATGTCATCATCTTGTCTTCTTCCTGTCTTTTCATTTCATGAGTTATCCACTGTTCAGATGGAAAAGTTGACATAGCCTATTATTTATTTTATAAAATGTCATGTTATACCACATCTTCTTATATCTTGTCCTTTAATGTCAGTTTATGTCTATGATCCTCTACTTTTAACTTCTATTCCCTCTATTGACTGTCTATATTGTTTTATAAAATGAATAAGCATATGTACTCTAGGCAGGTCTGGAACACACCCTGTTAAAACTGGAACATATATTTGTAGTTGTAACAGCTTGCTTATTTATTTTGTTTGATAAGGGCATTGATGGACTCAATGCACAATTGTCACAGGTTGCATCAGTGTAACATAACATCTTATTGTAACTTGTAAAACCTGTTGGCTGCATAAAAGCAGCAGTTATGCTGGAATCTGACCATAGGGGGGTAGTTTAGTAACATTCTCTGGCGTAAACATTTTAGTAAGAATATAGAACACAATGTGTGTATAAGCCAGCACCCTCCATCCAGCACATTCATGACATTCACTCCAGTTGTGTTACATGTAGAGTAACCTGATCTCAGAAGAGAGGAAGAGTTGATCATGGTGATGTATATGTGCTTGCGTATGTGTGTGTTTTTGTGTGGACACAGTGTGCATTTACATCCATACATTATTGAATAATTGTTTCCTGATGCTCTCCTCTTCTCTAGAATATTAATTACCAAATGATGAAACCGCCTCTTTGGTCTGGGAGGTTGAGGTTGAAGTAGGAAATGGGGGCCGCGCATGTCGGAGACCGTCCTTTTTGATGGGGTTAACTTTGTGTGTGTGTGTGTGTGTGTGTGTGTGTGTGTGTGTGTGTGTGTGTGTGTGTGTGTGTGTGTGTGTGTGTGTGTGTGTGTGTGTGTGTGTGTGTGTGTGTGTGTGTGTGTGTGTGTGTGTGTGTGTGTGTGTGTGTGTGTGTGTGTGTGTGTGGCTGGCTATTAGAAAGGGGGGATGGGTATAGCATCAGCTATGTTTGGGAGTTGAGTTTCAGGGGGAAGCATTTTTCTCAAATTAAATGCATGATGAGAATATCTTGGACAGCTGGACGAAAGCAGTTGTGTTTTCGGAAACAGAATTATAAATTTTTACTCTGCCCCAAAGAAAATGATAATGCAGGAGAAAAAAGCATAACAAGAAAAAGTTAAAAACTGGGCTCAAATGTTCCTGTTTATGTGCTGCTGCTACAGTATTTTGGCCACTGGTGTAAAAGAGATAGAGCATTCAGACAAACACACACATACCAACTGAGCCTGACTGAGAGCTAACAATTTTGTAGACAAGAAACAATAAAACTCAAAGACTGCAATAAGATAACGAAGCATAGACAGTAACATAGAAGAAAATATATCAAAGTTGCCTCGTAAGAACCTTCCCTTTTATCAATGCCAGCAAAAATAGCTTTTTATATATTTTGTGTCTAAATTCTTTTCCCTTTGACCCTTTTCCACATTAGTAAATTTCATGGGTTCATAATCAGCTGTCATTAGAAACCTAGTACAGCTCTCACACTGAGGCTGCATGTAAAGGAGGATAGCACCATCTAGTGAAACAATGATGTAGACAGGGACTGAAACTGCCAGAAATATAGTGCTTGAAGATATTAAATAAGAATAACAGCAAAATAAATATTTACTACTCAATAATAATTAATAGGCCTACTCTGTCATTTATACATTTTTTCATTGAAAGTGAGAATAATAAAACATGCTTACAGCAATACTTCACCCAAATGTAATCTTTTAAATATCAAACACTAACATCCAAGAGGCATAAAAGGTGGATGTTAAGAGTTAGTTGTTTTCTCTTAGACAGAGAACAGCGGCTGTCATAAGTTCAATTCGTTTTTATGTTTGGATAAAAAAAATTATGTTAACTTCAGGAGATACTTGTCAAACCACTCTTGCATCATAAACCACTTCTCTTTTGTCCATCAGTACATACCAAACGTCTTCTTTTCCAAAATATCGCAACCCATCCGGTATTTCCGATTATGCCGATTTCTTACTGTAATCCTCAAATCTACATAATGTACAGTACCAAGATATTTTGCCTGAAAAGCCCCAGCTTTTGTGATCATGTTGAAAGACCTGTGATCATGAGATCATGTGATTATGTTTAAGTGTAATAATAAAATTAGTTTTGTCCCGGTTAAGCGGATGAAGATGAATGGATTGTGATTTGGAATGACGATGTATTGATTTAAGCCAAGAGAGAAACTTTAATTATACATACTAGGGCTGTTACTAAGAGCAGCAGTAAACTTCCACAGTGTAACCATTACACACTGGAATATTTAAAAAAGAAAGAGGCTATTTTAACTGATGACTCTTTTTTGCAAAAGTTTCTGTTTCTGATAATTTAAATGACTCA
Organism: Perca fluviatilis; assembly: GCF_010015445.1. NCBI lineage: Eukaryota > Metazoa > Chordata > Actinopteri > Perciformes > Percidae > Perca > Perca fluviatilis. The sequence continues at coordinate 17,196,672 of NC_053128.1, read as the reverse complement.
TAAAGTCTGTCCAGATTGCCCGTATATCTAATTTCCACCAGTTCACATGAACAAACACAAGGACAGACGATTAGTCACTGCTGTGATTGCAGATTAAAGGATGTATTCATTAACTTGCTGAGCAAAGCAGAAAATCTGAGGATAAACAAAATAATGCACAAGCCATTTCTGCAGTATTAGTGCTCAAGTATTAGTTAGACAAAGTTGGCCATAAATAACCAGCAGTCGACAGCTGATGGAGGCAAATCATCCACTTTGGAAAACAAATTCTTTTTTTTATTCAAAGTAACAGCACAGAATATAGGCACACAATCCTTGTTAAATATGTATGTTTTATTAATAATACATAATATATTGCAATACACCTGTATATACATGTTGTATGTTTATTTTTAATGTGTGTATGATAATTTTATGACCTAAACCTTTCCCTTGGTTTCTCTTTACAGGAGAATATGGTTTGTTTGCTACCAACCTACAACTAACTAAGTTCTCTAAAGGAAGGAACCCCCTGTTATTGACCTATTATCACCATATAAAGTTCTTATGGTAAACTTGTTGGCAAAGATTGTCTTATTTACACATCCAGCAGATATATTAGCTTTCATTTGGACTTGTGTTTCTGGCCATACAATGAATGTAAGTCCAATTTTACTCTTGTTTAAGCTCTGTTTTTGCTCTCCGCCAACTCCTGAAGGAAACCGCTGTCTCTTTATTGGCTAAATGCTTCACTATGTGAGATAGTCACTAACTTTTGGTGCCAGGCAGTTAGTATATGGTGAGTTTATCTGTGCTTTATAAAATAAAAACAGCTGCAACTAGAAACAAGGTTGATGACAGCGGCTGTGGCTCAGGTGGTAGAGCGGTCGTCTACCAATCGGAAGGTTGGTGGTTTGTTCCCTGGCCCTGCAGTTCCATGTCAAAGTGTCGTTGGGCAAGACACTGAACCCCGAATTGCTCCTGATGCTGCGCCATCAGTGTGTAAATGTGTCTGCGAATGTTTATCTAATGAGCAGGTGGCACCTTGCATGGCAGCCTCGGCCACAGTGTATGAATGTGTGTGAATGGTTCCTGTACTATGTGAAAGCGCTTTGAGTAGTCGTTAAGACTAGAAAAGTGCTATATAAATACAGTTCATGTACATCAACCAAAACAATGAGCTCAAATGCTAAAATGCTCAATATAGAGCTGAGGAGTTGCAGAATTGGATGAGCGCATTATGCAAGTTTGCCTGATCGGATAGCGGATCTGTAGTTCAAATGAGACATAATGGACACAATTCTGCTTCCAATCTGTAGGGGGACTGAAGAGGAAAAGTGCTTTGGTATTGCTTTAAGTCAGCTTTCTGATGTTTTTTTTTTTTTTTTTTTTTTTTCTCTGACCTCTAGGCCACCACTGCCCAATGTTTGTCTGATGTTTGTCTGATGTAACCAGATTTCTAAAACCAAACAACCCCCATGTTGAGTTACTGGCAGCTGTCCTCAGTCCAATTCCAGTTATTATATTGCAAAAGATGTGCACAAAAAAGGTTGCTGTTGCCTGCTCTATTTACGTATGTGGCAACACAAAAATAACATAAGTGTGAAGATGAAAAACCCCATGTCTCCTGCAGGGGCTGGGGTTTTTGGATTACGGACTGTATAACATTTCCTGAATCCATTCTGTCCGCTCATGACCCTACATGGCATCATATTCTTTTATCTGCAACATATGTCGACCACAATAAATATATACCTCAGTTAGACTTAAGTCGTTAGGCAAATTAACCCTCATACAGAAATATTTTGAAGAGTGGGAGAAAGGAAATAACCTGCTGATGATTGCTGACTGCAGTGGGAAAACACTCAATTCGGCATTCAGTAAGGTACCTCTCTACACCTACCTGAATTTGTACAGTATGTTGCAGTTGCAATACAACAAGCGTGGGTGAAAAATGAGTCAAACATGCATAATACCACAGGATAACATGCTGACTGAATGAAAATCTGAATTACTCATAACCTTGGTGAGATAAGATGCTCCAATTACTGGAGAAAGGAGAACCTACAGAAATAAAAAAAAAACCAAATGTTACTGGAATCAGCTAGCTCTCCTGTCGGTAATCTCATACAGTCACTTCCCTTTTCACTAATAGCACATAGAAGCTGTTCGTGCCTTGCTTGCAGTCTTGCAAATGAACCTAATAATGCCCTTTCTTTTTCTCTTGGACTGACACAAAACAGAAACAGAAACAACTGCAATCATTAGTTAAGTGTTTGAACTATCCGATCTGTTGAAACAGAGAGTTTGATGGTGAAGCTAAAATCACTTTCAGGAGTTTCATGAAAAGCGCAAACAAAGCTAAAGTGGATTACCGATTGTACTGTTGAGTTTCTCCATCCTTACTGTAGCTGATGGGGTAAATGATGTACTTTGTTTAAAAAAAACAACATAAAAAGAATTATTACATGTAATAATTTTAATCCAAACAATAATCAGGGCTGTCATGTAAAGGATATAAAAGTAGAATTTATTTGCATATCTTACATATATTAAAGTGCTCATATTATGCTCATTCTCAGGTTCATAATTGTATTTAGAGGTTGCACCAGAATAGGTTTACATGGTTTAATTTTCAAAGCACCATATTTTTTGTCGTACTGTGCATTGCTGCAGCTCCTCTTTTCACCCTGTGTGTTGAGCTCTCTGTTTTAGCTACAGAGTGAGGCATCACACTTCTGTATCATCTTTGTTGGGAGTCGCACATGCGAAGTAGCTAGGTAAGCACTGCTAGCTAGTCAGAAGCAGAGTTTTGGGGCGTGCCACGCTAGCAGTTAGGCGAGCATTATAACGTGTGTTACAAAGTGACGCACATTCATCACGGAAGTAAAGGCTGGACTACAATAGAGCACTAGACTAACAATAGACTTTGGGCTTTTTCACTTTAAACCAATAACATGCACAAAAAAGATATATACCACAAAGGTAAGGCAAGAAGGTAGGAAAAGGCCAAAAAGCATAATATGAGCACTTTAAATTCAACAACTTTTGCAGCATATTTGGGCTTATAATAACATCTAACCACACAGTCTGTGTAAAAACATATTACCATCATACAAATATTTGTTTAACAAGTGCTTAATGTCTGTCTTTGTTGGTCACAAACGTTTCAAGTCCTCATTATGTCATACTTTGTGTTTGGAGCTGCAGCACCCCTTCTGTCCCAACTATGTCCTTGAGTGTGGGGCAGTGTCCGGGGCAGGCCATGACCAGCACCCTGCACCCTCCTTTTTCCGTTAGAAACTTCCTGAAGGACTTATCGAAAAAGTGCTTCCCTTCTCTGTACCCATCCAACAACAGCAGTGCCTCGCTGGACCTGGTTAACACAGTTCTCAGCTCATCCCCTGATATCTTTTCCGTGAGAGAAAGTTGAATCGTTATTTCCTGAAACAAGTCACCCGTCACTTTGCTGCAGTCGACATATAAGAGAAGTCTAAGGGTGCTGAGATCGAGGAGGTTAAAGAGGGCATGTTTCGGCATCCCAGTCCAAGAAGAGACCAGGATGTAGGCTACGGTTGTCTTCCCGCTTCCTGAAGGTCCCTCAAGAAAAAGTGTCTCTCCAGCTTCTGGGAGTAAAGCTTGAAGATTCACAGGCTGGTCCTTACTAAAAAAAAAAAGAATTATGATTGTAAGCTACACAGGCCCGTACAAATATTGGTCACATCAGCATTTACAACAACGACATTTTACAAAAATTACAAATTTCAATGGAATCACTGCTGGAATCTGTGGAGTTACTCGCGGGGGGTAAAGAAAACTGCCAAAATTTTTCACGTTGAGGTCAACTTTGGTGAACTTTGACTCACAAATTTACACCATTGGCCATCTTGGCAGTCCAAAATGGAGGAAGCTATCGTAATTAGGCATGTTGCATCATCCGATTTAATTTAACCCTGCTCTGAAACTGAGCAGGGTTTCCATTCCTCCACGAAAGAGGAATGGTTTGCAGACTGTTATGAGACAGGAAATAGCACAGATATGTCTCTGCCAGCGTTGTGAGTAAACGGTTACTATGGCCGAACAAAGAAAATAGCTATGACTACAGACGATAAACTTCTAAAACAAGTCAAAAGTAAGATCCCAAAACACACCTGCAATTACTCTTCATCACCATATGTGGCACCAAAGAGAATGAAACGGAGATCTTCGAGATTATAACTTAAAGCTTGTTAACTAGCATTTAGCAATATAGCTAGCTCATAGATCAATGAGACTTGACTTTTTGCTGTTACTGGAAATGAGGTCATAGAGGTCTGGCATCCTTATGATCAATGTGGAAAAAAACAAGTGAGTTTGTGACTCACTTGTTTTGGAGCTTGTGAGGCAGCTCCTCCACACCGAAAGCGTCGCAGTGGCGTCTCACCTCTGTGGTGAAGGAGAAATCGGAATAATGGGCTTTCAGAAACGCCCCCAGATGTTCCTCCATGCAACCTGCAGACAACAAGACAATATAGAAAGCAAACAGTGTGAAAAAAAATCATTTTTGTTCTCTCACACACAGGAAATTGCCTATATGATAATTCCGACGTAGAGTGTGTAGACTGATATTTTTACAGTAAAGGGCATTTTTGAATTGATGTAGACCACAGATTTAGGAAAGAAGTCTTACTTTTTTGAGAGGCTTGTTCAAAACCTTGAATTTGTGGGTGTCTTAAGGACGGTGTTAAACATCTAAGGGCGTCTAACACAAAAGCCAACAGGTTTTTAGTCAGTGCCACTGCAAATTACTTATGTATGATCATTTTTAGTGAGTCAATTTGTCGATTGACAGAAAATTACTTTTTCAAGCAGTTAAATTGTGAGGATTTCCGTTATGTGGTGGTAAACTGAATATCTTTGGGTTTGGTTGGACAAATAAGGCATTTGAAGACATCATCTTGGGCTTTGGGAAATTGTGAGTGTAAAAACACATGTCCACACATCAACTGAAAAACATAAACAATGTAAACAAAAGTTCTCACTTACCTTCATTTAAAATAGTTATCACTTCCTCATTGTCTTTATTTATTTGTTGGCCTGCTGGAAAGGAACAGCCTTGTTAGAACACTAACACAGAGGAGAGTAACATTCTCAGAAGTACTGAATCAGTCAGTGTTATTAATAATTAAGTAGTTCAATCATTGCTACAGTGACTCTACAAGACTAGAGGAATTGTTGTAGCATAAATCCAATCACATACACCTCAATGCAAGTGTAAATCAAATTAATCTCACATCTACTTCTGTATTTAGGAGAATAAGTGTTGAGTCCATGTAACAAATCAGCTTTCACACACTGTCGATGTATATGGTAATTTATTGAATGGCTATATTTCAGTCAAGCCACCTTCATTTCACATGTACAACTTTAACTATAGGCCTTATTGTATTACTAGGTGTTATTCATTTGTAACTTGTAAAAAGGCATGCAGTGATTTGAGTTTTTAGCCATCCTTGTGAAATCACAGTTCAAACTTGTTTTTACACTTGCTTGCGTGCTTGGTAAGGATTTGGTTAAACCACAATGGTTACAATCAGCACAGCCTTTACAAGGCATTAGCAAGGCTTTTACTGTAGACTTTTTACAGTTAAGCTATGCTTGCAAATGATTCATTAAACAACCAATTTCATTTTCCAGAAGTAGCTTGCTGCACATTGCATAGCTGAAGAGGTAAAAGAGTGAAGTACATGCAAATGAGCATGACATTCACAGAATATCAACCAATCCACTCAGTGAGAAAGATGATATTTATAGTAGAATTAATCATTGCACTGTAAAAGGAAATGATGACCATAGTTTCAGGATTCCACTAAATGTATGGTCTCAACCTTCTTCATGTAGAGTGACATACGTAAACCGTGGTCGTCTTTCGTTGTTTGTGTAGAAATATTGGTATCGTATTTTACAAATGCATCATCACCAATTTGAGCGTGATTTGTTGCAGAACATATTTTGCCCTCATAGTTGCCACTCCCTTTTAGATATTTAGTTTATGTAGCACTTTTTAAAAACAATGTTGCTAAGTGCTTTACAGCACAAGTGGAATCTGCGGTGCCCTGCAAAAGCTCACTTCTACTTTTGAAAAAATTTTGTTCCCTCGCAATACGTTTTATGTTACCTTGCAAACAATTTTGCATCCCCTCTGATCTATAGAGGAAGGCTGAGCTCTATTATGGTAACATATGTGTGTGTGTGTGTGTGTGTGTGTGTGTGTGTGTGTGTGTGTGTGTGTGTGTGTGTGTGTGTGTGTGTGTGTGTGTGGTGTGTGAGCTGTTTAGACTCACAGGCATCAGCAGGAACAGACCTTCGACCGTCGACTAAAAGGTTCCTGGTACTATGAGTCCTTGATCCTATAGAAAAAAACATTGCTATTAATTTAGTGTGTTGGTACAGCCGGTGTGTATGTATTTACTGTAAGTATGGATAGATGGAAGGGTAGAAGTTTGTGGCACTGTATAGAAATAGTTTCATTCATGCAGCTTAGTAAAATTATATTAAAAAGATTTGTTTCAAAGGCATCAACTTAGCTTTCTCTATGTTTGACAGGTAATATATTTGGGGTGGTATGGTATTATAATGTATTGGCTTTGAATTTGTACCTTTTTATTTATTCATTGTGCATACAGTGTTTTCGCTTGTAAATCCTATATTTGTCATGTATTTTTTGTGCTCTTGCACCTGTAATTAAGAGTTTATGGTGTGCAAGAACTTTGTAGAAATTGAGACCTGATACCAGCTAAAAATACCATTCGTACGTTTGCACACCAGCAGCTGAAGTAACGCTTCTTATCATGTTCACACATTCATATACGAAGAAACGTGTAATAAGCCTACTATTGAAATGATGGAAGTCTTTGTTTGGGGGATTATACAAAAAACAAACGTGCCACACTGAAAAACCACCCACGCATTTACAAATAGCCTCAAATTCCCCTGTCACATAACCCAAGACCAACCTGGGTGTTTCCAAACTTGAGGATTGTGACACATGCAGGCAGGCCAAAAAGCTTAGTCATGCTCACATGAAAACATGCATGACGAGTCACATGACAGTCAACTTCTTTCAGAGACAGATTGCAAACATTAAGGTGACTGATCTAACATCTAAATGCTATAACGTTTAACAACTTCCTCTTTTCTGTATGGGAGGCAACATTGTCTCTTCACTTGAAATGACACAGCTGTTTACTGACTGAACAAATTCCTCTGCCCATTTGACAAAGACAAAAAGTAAACACTGCTAGGCCGCTCTGGCTTTGACACAGAAAGGATACACTTTGGATGCTGACTAATCCATTTAGCACTACTGTAAGTTGTTTGAGGTGAGACTGAAGAGGTATGTTCTGGTTGGACAATAATAGATCTATTAAAAAGTTATATTTGACTCTGTCCAAAGTTATTGCAGTATATTGTTATTTGTTTCAAATGGCTTGTAACAGTTGAAAATAAACCAATGTGAATAATTACAATAAGGAAATAATGAAGAATAAAAAGATGAACACAATGGACAATGGGATTTTCCACTCCATTTTCTGCAGGTGCGGCGCACATTCTAAAGGGAAATCCTGCAGTGAGCTATATTCTGCACACACTGCCTTCTGGCTACAGATTGAATGTCCCAGTCGTCAAGACGATTGGCTTATATTTTTTATTAATGTATTGCATATGTATCTGTTATTATGAAAAAAAACAATCCATTTGTCATTAGAATTGCTGCCTTTAATATTTCACCATAGCTGCATTTGGAATTGTTATGCATCGTCGTGCCCGGTGTGTGCATTATCTCATATGCCAATGTCAATAGTATGCTTTCTTACACTCCTTTTCCAACATGTAAGATTTAATTTGTGCTGTTTATGAGCATTTATTCATTAAGTTTTTGTATGGAGTTATCGTTCATTTTATTTTATTGTTATTTGTTATGTTTTTATCTTTTTTTGTTTTAAATGTTCAAAATAAAATATAAAGCTTAAGCGAAACACAAATTTCCATGTGATGTAGAAGTTATTGGACCTCGGAGTATGATTTGGATATTTTGCTTCCAATCTACCCCTGTATTTTATGTACTGTTGTGTTTGTTGTAAGCTACATGTCCTGAATTTATTATGTGCTGGATATTACACATAAAGAATTGAGTGACTGGTTACCTTTTTGTTGTCGGTACATCAGCACAACAACGATAATGACAACCATCATCACTCCTATGCTCAATACGATGATGAGAGCATCGTTTTTTACATGAGGAACAGGTATTTCATCTGTGAAAAGAGTAAAGAAAGATTGGTGTTAAAATGTGCCACAAAACCTAATTCAGGAAGGACAATGCCAAGTGTTGACATTTTGTGAGTTATACCCATGCTTTTGATAAGTTTGACCACTATGGAAATAACCAAATAAACCAAAGACAAACCATTGGAAACTTCCCCTTCCTGGTCAAAAACTAAAACAACAACAAACAAAAAACAGCTATTAAAGTGTCTCATGCTAATTTTTTGATTTCCACATACTACAAAATCTCATAATAGAAGTCCTACACACACCACCCACAGCTTCAGAGAAAAGCAGCTAAAACCTTGTAACTCTGAAAAAACTGTAGGCAAGAGCTGAAATGCTCATATATTTCCTCTCTGTTAGTAATTACAATTGATATGGGTTGACAGCAGATATCTCTATCAAAAGGAATATGTGAACATACCAGGAAACAGCAGTGAACGGTGATAGCATAGCAAATGATAATATTATATTTCCTGTTTTTAGATGAGAAGGTCCAAGGCTTCACCTAACTTAATGCTGCCAGCTCAGCTGCTTTTTATTGGGACAGGCAAGTTCAAATTAGTACAATTCTGCCTAAGTTTTGTTTCCTTCATAGAAAAGTTGATGTCATTAGAGGACATAGAGAATCAAAATAGTGAGAGGAACACAGTCAGTGGAAGAAGTGCTCATCAAAATGTACTTTAGTACCAAAAGTAAAAATACTAATAATAAATATGCATAATGGCCTATTTCAGAATAGTGTATATTATATAATTGGAGTATAAACAGTGATAAATTATGTGTAAGCATCACTTTAATGTTGCAGCTGGCAACTGGAAATGGATACAGTACAGAAGTAGTTTACAGTAGTAAAAATACAGTACTTGAATAAATATACTAAGTTACATTCCACCACTGAAAAAAAAAGTCATACTTCTTTTCTATTCTGCTTGCATCTCATTTGATTATTTTATCTTTTTGTATGTTTTTTGGGCAGCAGACAAGAGCTGACAAGAAATGAGGGGGGATGACATGGAATAAAGTTCACTGGCCAAACTTGACCTGGGGATGTCGCAATTAAATGGTCAACATATAAAAATCCCTGTCTGCATGCATCTTCTCTCTGGGAAATATTTTGAGTAGAAAGCCTTAAAGGAAATAAAAATGTACCTGGAATATGAAATGTTGCAGAGTAGCCATCATTTGTAAAGATACACGTGTAGTTGTTTTTGTCTGATGATCTGACGCGTATCTCACTGGTGACTTTAAAAAGCTGGTCTGGTGTTAAGACCGCAGTGGTATTTGAACTGAGTTTCCGCTGGTGTCCATCCTGCCACATGACAGAAGAGCTGGGGTATCCCTCTGACTGGCAGGTTAGCAGCACCTCATCCCCCTCTGCAGCCTTCCGAATGTGTTTAGTCACAGCTTCATACGGTGCTAAGGGGAGAATCGGAAATGAAGAAAATATAATAACCATGTTTAAGTTGTTTCTCCAAAAAAGGTTGTCCCCACAATCATGTACTATATTTGGGCCTCTTTCCTCTGCTGTGCTGTGCTACGCAACACAAAATATAATATTTATAATATTTAAATTATATTTATTTATAATATAAATATTTGAGAAATACATTTTACTTATTTACTTACTTTAGCATAGCATCACTATCATTTAATCGTATTATTATGATCAAGAGATCTTGCATGATAAAGGGAAGATCTTTAGGGAAGTTTAAATGAGCCAAACACATTTTTTTTACCAAATTGAGTAATATTGGTCTTAGTTTCATTTTCACTGTGAGCTATTCTGTGACTGCCCAGAAATGACCACATGCTATTGCGAATGAGCAAGATCCTTCCAGGAACAAAGTCCCTGAAGTCTTTGCCTAAACCTAAAAAGTTACATTGTTACGCTGTCACAGACTCGGTACTTACCTACAACGGACAAAGTTATCGTTTTATAATCAGCGCCTTCTTCTGTCTGCACCAAACACTGGTAGGTCCCAGAGTCATTGATCCTGAGCCTGGAGACCTGTAAAGTGACAAAAGAAGAAAGTAGATTCCTTCGATGTGTTCATGGTCATATTATACATTATGCCCTCATAAACTAGAGGTTTAAATGAACCAAAATCAGTTGCATAATTCCCTTTTTTCTATCTCTAATACATATTGTCTAATATCTCTCATATTGTATTATTATCTAATACAATTCTCTTGGTCCACATATTGTTCTATTTTTTGAAAGTGGTACTTTAGTAACTGATACAACACCATGAACACAGATAATAATGGGAAGATAAATATGACACTTTTACAAGCGAGAAATCCAGTTTATACGCCATCCTATGCCTCGCTGGAGAATTTGACACTCAATTATTTCACATCACTTAGAGGGAATTTGACAGGAAATAACCTGTCCTACAAATTCTATGTAAATCTCAACACATTACTGCAAGTATTGACCTGTAACTTGGCCCAGCCATTCTGCAGCTCCTCAGTGAGAAGCCTCACTCGGCCCCGATAGTCTGGATCCTGGAACGCCAAGTTCTCCTTCCAGTTATCCATACGATACACATCCCGAGCCAAAGCGGTGGTGGTGATCCAGTGCCAGGTCACCTTCAGGTCAGCATGAGAATTTGATAGTTTAGGCTGAAACCTGCAGCCCATCACAACATCTCCTCCAAAATTTGACACGTACGTGGTTCGCTCTGCTTCAACAGTGAACAACACTGCAGGGAAATAATACAAAGTAATGTCAATTTTCTAAACAGCCCTGAAGCAATATACAACATCAAATCAAGCCCCCTAGAAAATGGCTTGTGTGTCAAATAAAAATATAAATGTTTAATGTAAATGCAAGTTCTGTCCAGTTCGTGCTCTTATTTATTCTTTAATGTTCCCACTACACACCAAAAAGAGAGATTATTTACTACCCACCTGAGAGAGATGGCTGAAGCATGATTTGCAAAACTACAAGTAGGGCCCAGTCCATTGAGACCTAAGGAGGAAACAGAAGGGAGTTGTACAGATGTTACAGATGTTGAAATCATTTGGCCATGTTGGTCAGAACAATGAGTCATTTTACTGGAAAAAGCCTGATGGGAATTCTGAAGCCACAACTAGTTTGATCTTGTTAACATCTGTACTCTGCAAAAAAACTTACATGACTCTGAGAAAAAACACACATCACATGTTTCTGAGTCAAACATTATTCCTAATCTCAGCATGACTCAGCTCTGTAAAGCAGTTTGCTTCCTCATTGCTTAATATGTAAAAAAGAAAAAAAAATAGCAACAATGATGCTTTGACTCTAGAGCTGTGTCAACAGACAACACAGCTGTTTTACTCTTTATAAACACATTTTATCTGGAAATGTTAGCAAATCATGCTTCAGTGGAAAGGATTTAGTTAGTATCTAAGGTGCCTTACATAAACATAATTGTACACGTTTAGTTATCCTTTTAGGGCAACACTCTACCAACAAAAAATGCATGTTTTATTTACATGGCACCATATCATGAGTCTTAGTTAGAAGTCATTTGTTGAGTGATAAGCACATTAGTCATTTTCTCTGCAAATTTCCTGTAAAATGGAAATGACACCTGCAGTTCTGTAGAACATGAATGACTTTGAATGGGTGAGCTGTCAAGCTCTTTCAACTGTTCGGTTCACAATAGGCATAATTGAAAATTATTAAAGTACTTATTTGGTGAAGTACAAAGTAGGTACAGTTGAACTTACTCCAACAACCCGTGGTAAGCATATGTAATTAAGATAACTGTATTTGTCTTCAGGCTACAGAGCTAGATTTAAACCCTTGGCAAAAAGGTGATAAATGGCTAAATTATTTTTAAATATGAAAAAAATGATAAATAGAAATCTACAAATAGATATTATTATTATTATTATTATTATTATTATTATTGTTATTAAAGTGTAATAGTTGTGAAAACCAGAATGTTAATCAGTCAAAAGTATATTCTTACCTGCAGGTCATGCAACAGCTAGTTGTATTTTCATCTGGTGTTTCCTTCTTCCTACCGCTCTGACTGATCTGAAGTCTCTGCATTCTTCTGCTGTTATAGGCCTACATTATTAAGGACGGCCCTCGACATGTGGAAACCCCGTCCGTGTGTCACACACACACACACACACACACACACACACACACACACACACACACACACACGAATACAACTAACGAGAAAACACAATAAAAAACGTCATTATCCCGGCCGCAGTAGATTAAACCATAACCCAGTGCGAGAAACAGCTCAGCATATAAAGGTGTTAACAACATTGCGATAGATTGGACAGACACGGAAGTACTGAACTGTAGTAAACTACAGCTTACTGTAAAGGGTAAGAACACATTGACTGATAAACAATTCGGGTTTGCACAAAGGCCTACTTATATAGAATACCTGCTTGCTGTAAGGAAACAGCGGGACTCTTATCTTAATAATAGGCTATTGTTCTAACATGAAAAGTCATAAAACAGCTGTAACGCTATCAGCAAAGGCTTAAATCCAGTATTTGGTAGGACACCCCAAACCGTCAAACTTTATTGGCAGAGGGCTGTTTGTCGGTCGCGCGTGCAATTATACCAACAGAAGAAAGTAGACCATTATGCGACGGTAGGGCCTATGTACGTTTATAATTCAAATTATGCAGAGTCGGTCAGAGATATACTTGAAACGGATTGCTGGTCTGTTTTTTCCCTCTCTGTTTCTGTCTCTGTTAGTTTCCTCTCATGGGTTCCTATGACGTCACGTGTACAGTACCATTATGTACAGTACAGTTTCACCAAAGTATCATGACTGTTGCTTTGGTTAAACCTTCACAATAACTTATCTCCCAACTGATTAACTGTTTTACAGTTCAATAAGATGTATTGATGTCAGTGGTTTGTGGCTCAGTTTAGCATTTACTGCAACTGCCAAAGTTTTGGTAAAACAGTGGTAAAACAAAGTATTTTAGATCCTGTAGCTTAGCGACTTAAGTAAACAGTATCCATGTATAAGTCAACATTCTCAATTAAAAGCTCTGCATTCAAAATAGTACTTAAAATTACAAATGTAGGCTATTATTATTAAAAAGTAACCTACATTTTTTGTACACAATGTAAATACCTACAGTATTAAGTATAACTCGGTAAGCCTACTCGTTATGTAGCAGAATGGCCCCTATCAGATTTACTTAATTAAATATTATATTACTGGATTACTATTACTGATGTTGTATCTGGTTGAGGTGGAGCAAATTGTAATTACTTTTGGGCAGTTTAATCTGCACAAATGCACCATGTTTTATAAACTTGCCACGTTCTGTATGTAAATATTTATTCTACAAAGCAATAGCAGTCAAATACATTTGTGGAGTACAATATTTCCCTCTGAAATGCAGTGGATTAGAAGTATAAAGTAGAAAATGGAGATGCTCAAATACAATTTAAAAAATTAAAATTGGACACAGAACTTGATTAAATGTAGCCTACTTCTTGGCTCTCCTACTACAGTTGGCAACAGCAAGTAAACTGGACTTTTTTAGTCAGTGTTGATATATAAATATGCTTCCAACAACAAAGACATTCATGTTCACATAAGTCAACACACGTCATTTGGGAAAGCTGGAAATTTGAATGTGAGAAATTCATAACATATCGGAGAGAGAAGTTTAACATGTAATTTTACCAGCCAGGTGAAATTCCCATATGCATCCAATAATTTCACCAGCTATGTCTGGCAGAGACCACACTGTCCCATACTGTATGACTGTACTAAACCTTTGTGGACTTTCCATCAGTTCACTTACTGGCTCCCACATGTTGTAGGCTACGTGTTCACACACAATTTTATTTTTTGTAAAATGGGAATACCTGAAATACATTATTGTAAAGTTTTGACTCATCACTGGCCTGCTCTGGCCTACTGTAGGCTCTGGTACACCTAGGACAATGCAATTATTGGTGTGCTCCTGTACTGTATGTGCCCTCATCACGCAGAAAGTGCTCTTCTATTTGTTTTTTGAAATGTGAGTTCTCTTTGCTTGATTTTATTTTATCTCTTTTTGTGTTTTCTGTCTGTAACTGTTTGTATTTATGCTGCTGCCTGTCTTGGCCAAGTCTCACTTGAAAAAAAAATCTTAATTTCAATGGACTCTCCTGGTTAAATCAAGGTTAGCCTAAATAAAATAAATAAAAATACGATAGTGGTGCATGTCTGATCTTATCAATGATTTTGTCACTAAGGAGTGTATTTTTGCCACAGTTTCCAACATTTTGGAAACCCCTTGTGAATTTGTATGGACTTTACAACCCAGATAACTCAAAGGTAAAACAGATACAGCATATACCTGGCATTACAGGAGAGGTGTGATACAGATCTCGGGAAAACACGTTTTCTTGAATACAACATTGGTTCATGTGAGGTAGTGCTAAAGCATTCAGTATACTGCAGAATTGTACTGTCGGGGTGTAACCAGGATGTAAAAAAAAACCTGTGCATTTCTTTCCTACAGCAATTATTATGTTATAAATTATGCTGAATTTGTTGTGAACCGGTGGAATATCAGGTGTCCGGGAAGGTGAAAGTTGGCCAGGATTCTCCAACGCTGTTGTAATGCATTGATGAAAAAAGATAGCTTGGCTTGATATGGTTCACTGCAGCATGGAGATTTTCACTTTGACTGATCAAGGCTGAACCAAACAAAAACCAGCTTGGGATACTAACTCTCGCACAAAGTCATTGTAGTATCCTCACACCTATTAAGGGCCCCGATTGTGCAAAGTCTATTAAAACAAATCGCTGTATCCACTTATTCTGTGCTGGGCGCTGGAGCCTACCACAACAATTACGTTTTAATTAAAGTCGTACTAACTAATAACTTAAGTTACTTCAAAGTAAGGGGAACGTTTTTATTAATTGACCTTGTGGTCAAAACTTCACATAACCCTGGGGCTGGTTGTAATCCAGCCTTTGAATTCTGCATAATTCAGATTTAATCCTCAGAAAGTCCTTCTAATTCTGAGACATCTAGGCCTATACATTTGATTCTAAATGGAAACAAGACACCGACTGTAAAATAATCAATTATGGACTGAGACCCACAAACACCAACAGAGGGAGCCATTTCTTATTTTATTGCAAGTGGGATCATGGACTGTGGGATGGGACAAGCACTACACCTCTTTATAACACAATCACTGTGTAAACTCTATATTTCCCAACCCATATTTCCCTTACTTAGAGCAGCAGCGTGTTAATAATTGGTTTGAATGAATTCCTTTGAATGATCAGTGTAATTTGTCCCTGATGGAAAATTACCATGATATTCCTTTGCCTTATAGTCAGTTTACAGTGACTTATTTTGGTGTTGGACTGTCATTATAATGCTCCTATAATATTAGTTTTGATATTTGGAAAGCATCCTTCTTGTTTATGATTGATGTAACATGTTTTTTGTTTTATTTTGAAAGTTTGACCGGAAGTACAGTGTTTATTTATACCAGGTGTGTAACAGTGCAATACGTGCATGCTGTGCATACGTTTTGTTTTCAGAGACATGCGCCCTTGAATATCCGTCAATATTGCTTTGGTGACGAATATCATTATTGTATTTAGCCTAACGTTACCGTCTTCAAAGTATACGTTACTGGGTATGTAATGTTAACGTTAAAGCTTTCATTTTTAGTTAACCAAGCTAACGTACCACGCAAGGTTTAGGGTAGCTTATCGGGTGAAGTATGGAAAGCTATTGCATGTAACGTTATATTAGCACGTGTCCTTAGCCAGATCTAACAGTTGAGCCCAAAAAGCACAGAACCATACACCAAGTCGTTTACAAACGTTATACGCATTGCTAGCACCTAGCAATAGCAACATTTATTAGACGGTAACGCCATTAGCATCAAGTTATTAGACAGAAGCAGTGAAATAAGGCAAAGCTACAGTGCAGTCAAAGTGCGATTAATTTACATGTTCAAGTAAACACAGTTTAACGGTGGTTGTACTCTATACATTAAGTATTTGTGCGTTCTTATTGTAAGGTTTGGTTGCGGCATCATTTTGAGTAACGTTACTGCATCTTTAGGTCAACAGTGAGCGCCACCATGGGGTTTCTACTGTCTAAACCCATGGATGCAAACTTTAAAAAGCAGCAAGAATTCATGCTCCACAATTCACGGCTGCAGGTGAGTGAAGGTGCACCCACTCACATGGTATTACGAACATTGTTCAGAAGATGTAATTTGCTATTCACTCATGGTTTACTTCATGCACCTGCAACCATGTGGTACCTGTGTCAGGTGGAACAAGTGAGAGTGATGCTTTAAGGCTTGTCCTTGATCCACTGGCTTGGATTGTATCTAATTTGTATGTTGCTTTGAACAAAAGTGTCTGCCAGCTCCTTTACTCTAAATGTACTACTATACATGCTTATTAGTGGGCTAACATTTGTTTATAAAGCTTGGATAAAACGTCAGGATGGTTTATTTGTTTAGTATTATTTGTAATTTAGGTTTCTTTTTCTAAATAATGGTGTCTTGTAAGCCTGTTTGGGCTGGGCACATTATTTATGCATGACACTATATTAATAATAAAAATCATTCAATCAATCATATACCAGTAAGGCTTGATTACCCACTGTGCAAAACAGAAAACTGCCCCAAGGCCCCAAAAGCCCCAGGTTCACTGGGTGGCAATTTGATGAGTTGTAATTTTGTTTAGGAATATGGGAATTTGCAACACACTACTAAAGCACAATATTATGATAACTGTACTTACTGTACTTAACATTGTGTATATTCCTAAAATGGAATTTTTTTAACATAACTACACAGCAATAGGGCTGCACAATATGAGCAAAATATACAATATGCGATAATGTTGTTGAATATAGCGATAGCGTTATTACTTGCTGCTTTTAGTATTCTGCTAAAATGCAAGAAATTGATGTGGAAACTGAAAGGAAATCATTTCAAACAGTCTTTAATTGAACAAATTAAACATTGAACTGAACACAAAATGCACCATTAAAGAAAAAGAATGGTTACATTTTAAAGTGCAGTTTTTCACTGATACTTTTTTTTAACTAACAAAAACATCCTTTGTCTTTTGTAATGTGTCACAGTGTTTATTGCGCAAGTTAATATCGCAATGACGATTAAAAAATGATTTATTGTGCAGCCCTACACAGCAAACATGAAACCTAACATAATATCTTTTTAATGTAATTACTACACAGCAAACATGAGGCTAAGTAATATTCCAGGATAATCCATCAATTCTACCAATGAACCAGCCTACATGGACCACAACTTTGGCAGTTTTTCCAGAAAACAGACCTAGGCCATCAATCTGGCCATCACATTAATCTATCCTATCTATCTGTCTTGTCTTGGCGTTCTGTCTTTCTTTTTTGAATCACACAGTGTCAAAGCAAGGGATACACGCTGCAGCTCGAATCTCAGCATTTCCATTTAGAGACCACATGTTTTATCACTCTTATTGTTTCATTTGAACAAAGGATTGTTTTTTTTCTTCTCCTTTTTGGGGCCAATTTGTTGTGATTTATTCATGCCTGTAAGCTGCTGAGCAGCAGGTGGGATGTGTGGCTGTCATAACACCAATGACATTATCCAAATACACCCAAAAGGTTGTTGTGTTTTCTGCCCCGTAATTTTCTCCTGCTCCCCCAGCTGCAAATGTGGTAGAGAATGACTAATATTATTCAGGGATGGCAAAGGTTTGGCAATTGAGTTTTAGAGCGCCCTCATTTGGGTCATGACGATGACTCACAGGTAAATATTGGGTACTTGTTTAAGCATTGCTGTAGTGGATCTACATTGTTTCATTGACTTGCTACATATTGTTTCATGTTTATAATTCACGTTTTATACAAGTGAATAAGACATTTTACCATCATCTGTCTGTATGCTTAAAATAAATTGAAAGCATAGTAGCACACATGTTATTCACCTGTGATTTTGATTAATACATTTAATAGGGGTGGGACAAAATATTGATACAGCAATATATGGTTGTTCTTCTTCGTGCTTCATCAAATCGTATCCTGAGGTAGCCTGTGATTCCCACCCCTAACATTTAACCTATCTTGGCTGAAAAAAAACTTCCTTAATTGTGATAGAGTCAAACAAAGCTCTTCAATGTCGCTAATGGTCAAATGTTATGTTACTGTCTGTAACAGAAATCGTTTTGCTGCTTTTTTCATCTTCAATGGTGAAATTACATCTTTAAATCGCCAAATTTAATGAATAAAATTGACTCTGGCAATTTTCCGAATATATGTATATAATAACGCTGTTGCCTCCCCGTGCATTAAGATGTCAAAGATGATTGCTTGCCTGTGTTCTTAAGGCACATTAGTCAAAGCTAATTGATCATTTCCACACCCTTCCCCTTGTGGACTACTAAGTCATTGGGCTTTGTGTTTGAATCACAGTGTCCATCTTAAACATTACTTGGAAAAATAGTGGATATGGGTGTGTTTGTATGACGCATGTCCTGAGGATAAATGACAGCTGGGAAAATGACCTTTTGTTCATTTTATATTTAAGAGGGGTCTTGGTTGCTAATAATAGGGTTGTGCTTTTTGTTCACAGTCACTGAACTTGAGTGGGGTTGTAAATGTGAAGTAGGTAAGAGAGGTAGGACCTCCCTACAAGGTTTTGTATATGTTTTCTATCCCTGTTTTCACAGTTCTTTGACCACTGTGATCCTCACTTTCTAAAGACAATGCAAACACTAAAAATGACTTTCCAGAAATGACACAAAAAACTGAAAATATTTGTCATAAAATAGAACACAGGGTGATTTAAAAAAAAAAAAAGCTCAAGGCTGATCAGGTATACATAAAACTATTAATGAAAGTCACAATAAAACACACAAAACTAAATAGAATACAACTGTTGAAAATTATTCAAAAAAAACCCCACCAAGTTTCTCACCTTTTGGATGGGACTCATCGCTGCAACATTGCTGCAAATAAATCCTGTAGTTTTAAATTAGGTTAGGAGAACAGCTAAAAGCCCCGGGTCAAATGATAGACAACACAGAGGCTTCTGCCATGAGGTGCTGTGTAAATAATCATACTAGAAGGGCACTCTGAGAGCACAGACCTCCGCCAAGGCATGCCCTATCTCATAATGTTCATGCAGCGTGAGTTTTCCCACTCAGGAACACATTTTTCTGATTATTCCAACACAAAATGAATGCAGCACAAATGCCCTATCTTGCAATGTTAACGAAAGTGAAAAAGATTTTGTGTTATCTGCATCATGATATGGATCCACTCCGATATTGAATGGCAAACAAACAAACAAACAAACAAACGCATAAACCAAACCGAAAACATAACCTCCTTGGGGGTGGTCAAAAAAGTTCTCTCCTTGGAGCCAGTGTATAGTGGCTATGATCTGATCTTAATTAAAGCCTGGTCATAACTAAAGCAAGAAACAAAGGCAATGTGAATATTAGCTATATCCCCGTAATGAAAAAGCAAGCATTAACCAGTTATGTGATGTACTGTATTGATTAAAATGTTAACATGAATCGCAATAAAAATATTTAACTGTCCACTACAGGACTTTGTGCACTGCAAATTTGAATGGAGAGTAGAAGGGATGTCAAAACAGCCTTGAGGTCTATGGAAACAGCTTTGAGGTCTATGGACAAATTGTAACGTTTCAGTTTTATCAGAAAGGGATCACAATGGTAGGCCTACCCCAAGTAACCGCCAGAAACTCAGGCATGAAGTAACTCCTGATGGAAACATAATTGTTTTTGCTTCATTATCAAACTTTTTTTACACACAAAGAATTATTTTTAAATGAATAAAACACTTACAAATGATGCAATATATTCAAATTGTTAGGAAAAAATACTCTGACATATAAGACATATACAAATAACATGGTAGCCATATACTGTATATCTGTGTGTTTATTGGGGGTTTCTCTCTCTTTCTGTTACATATTCTTCTTTTAGTATGTAGACCGTGATGATTTGTGTGTATCAGTACTTCAGGTGTTGTCCCGCTCTGCGTATCCTTGTAGCCTTCAGAAAATGTCAGTGAATTTCCCACATACGTTCCAGCTCTAATCTCACCTTGTCACTTTCAAAGTGAACTCATTGTGGCTCATTTCTTTCTTTCACTTTTTCTTCACTGCTCTTTCCAGTCACTGTCATCTCTGCTGCTTGTCCATGCTTGCTTTCAATTCTAAAGTGTATTGGTCATCCCTTGTCATTCTCTCCAGGATTTCGTGGCCTTTTTTTGAGATTGTTGCGGCCCAAAAAATGCCTGATTTTGCGGGAGCTTTTGTAAACAATTGCGATAAAAGTTGCAATGTCTTTTGTATGTTTGTTGCAATGAAGTTGTATAGTTCTTTAAAAATAAAAAGGAAAATTGTTTAGGGGAGAATAAAACTACTCTGGTTTGAGTTTTCCTAGTAACCTTACCAAAAAGGCTCAGGATGCTGCAAATGTTGATATAATATGAAAATGGCCGGTGGCTTTAAGACAAAAAATTATAATTTATTGAATGAATCAAATTTGACCATATGTGTCTGTGGCTTGTTGATCTTAACATTGTTAATTTCCTATCTTGGCCTGGGACACACATTCATACGGTTCGATAAAGTACTTATTGGACTTTAATTTATCATTGCACTTACAATAATGAGCATAGCTGTCCATAATTTAGGTCATCGTGTCATCTCATCTCCGGTTTTTCCTGTATCCACCGTGTGTGTTTGAGTGTGTGTGCACGTCTGTAGCGGGGGGAACTGTATGAGCAGCAGCCCCGCCCCCGCCCGCTGCAGACAGCCGACAGGATTGAAACAGCAGCAGCTTTCAGCGACATTAGAGTGAAAAATCGTTACAGCGTACATTGATGTTAAAATGTATACAGGTTGGCAGGATGGTCTGAAATGTTTTGCACAGTCTTTCACTATACGTTTTGTTGGTAAATGTGAGATGTTTGAGTCGGAATTTCGGAAACAAGCTCTCTCTTACTCCCGCTTGGTCAGTGGCACTCAGAGTCACATTATACTGACGTCAAGTCTGGCACGTGGGACTGCTGGGATTGGTTGAAGTCATGGGAAACTCCGGTTATTAAATTTGCGATGATTGGTCAAGGGCCCCCTTTTCATTGTGTCCACACCGCAAGAACTTGGAACGATCAATAAAAAAATTGAAGAAAACACAGACAAATGGACCAACAGTAACTCCATAAAGCCTGTGTTAGCGTATCCAGCCAGGTAAAAGGTAGCAGGAGATGTCCTAATGTAGGCCTAATTGTATTTAAATTTTATTTAGAAGTTATCTGTTGTAGTTATGACTGATACTGGGACAGGAGCATCACAGGAAAAGAAGGAAATTAAACGAAGACCAACTAAAAGCTAAATGGAAAGTGAAAGAAATCGGGCGAAACCAAGTAAACTTCGGTCGGGCTTTCAACAGATGGAGACAATTACAGCATTGTAAATTATTCAAAAACGTCCCTGAATTGGCCCTCAGGTATGTAATATGTCTATTTCATTCATAAAATAACTTTAGATTGCGCAATATGGTTGTTCGTCAGTAGCCAACATTCAATTACGTCCCCCTCCCACTTAGCGCAGACGTTTTATTCCTTTTATTTCATGTTTGTGTTGGCCTACTATTTTCTTTTCCCTTGTCCCCCTGTACTTGTGTAAAGCGTCCTTGGGTTTCATGAAATGCGCTTTATAGATTGAAGTTATTCCTACGTTGGTTGCTACAACAAATTCTTAATGCTTTGGCTCGTGACACAGTGACAGTGATACCCGGTTTAGCTCACGATACATCCAAAGTTACTGTATGCAACACCTAAAAATGCAACGATGCATCTGTAATGTATTCTCTTATTGTAAATGAATGATTTTATGTCTGAACAAAATATTCATCACAACTATATGACCTCCCGGTAACGCTAACTCCTAGACCTGAACGACAGCAGGTGTGGTAAAAACATTACCGCTTTTGTCCAAAGGGGTCGCTGAAATCAACACAAACTGAAAGTTACATATAGTCACTTTAAGGTAAGTCTACTGTTAACTGTGAAGTTTAGGTGACAAAAAGTGAGATTTATGCAGCGACAACGGTTAAATTTAGGCACCAAAATGACTAGTTAGGTTTAGGAAAAAGATTATGTTTTGTATTTTAACACTCCCAAGGAACATCCATTTCCGGGGTAAAGTCCCTTCCCCGGTAAGGCGAACTCCGCTCCCCGGCTTGAATGCGCTGTGTTTGATGTTCTGCTTTATGTTCTTTAAATAATAAATGGAAAGCATTAAAACAAATATATATTGTCAACCCTTTTTTGTGCTGATCCGAAAACGTGTCCGATCCATGACTCAAAACCGTGATCCGAACCGTGAGTTATGTGATCCGTTGCACCCCTAGTTGCTATACCAACCGCCAGCCGGCTTACGTCACTTCAGCAGTCCTATTGACAGTGCGAATGCAAACAGTAAAAAGCCCTTGAAGGTACAGTATGTAGTTCTCGGGGGATCTCAACAGTGGGCGGTTGCTCTCAGGGAACCGAACAATTTGGTCCGAAAAAGCCTATATTGCTTTGTTATTTTGCTACAGTAAGTAACTCAGTTGATCGTACATGGGTTGAGACATGTCGGCACTTGAGAAATGCAAAGTCCCTGAAGTATTTTTGACTAAGTCATCATGTTAAGGCACATTGCTATGGCTTGTTATCACACCTCAATTCTTATCTGCTATAAACCAAAATGTGTCTATTGCAACAAGCATCTAAAACTGTCCTATATAAAAGAAGTGTTGTAGAAAGCATGTTTTTATATAATTTTTGTATAGCTACCAAAACTCCGAAATTTTTTCTGCGCTGGAATTGGAAACTTTCAAATGATACCCAATTTCCAGTCGTGTCGACAGAAGGCACAAATTGTCTGACAAGGCAATTGTGTGAGTGTTACCAGATATTGAGTGATTTGGATGTTGGCAGCATTTGTGTTCACATCTGTGAAGTTGGAAGTGGATTTATTGGCTGTGTGGTTTGGATATGTTTGTTCCTGTTGGTGACTGTGAGTGTGGTAAAGTGGCAGATGCAGCAATAGACTAGGACTGGCTGTTTGATGCTTTGACACAAGGGGAGCGGTAGGTGGGGTGCAACAGTTTCTGAATGATGGAGAGCTTTTGCTGGCAGAGTTTATGATTGGTGTTTATGATTGGAGTGTTCATCAAAGCTGAGTTTAATGTCCAGGAGGATTCTCGCATATTTAAATCTCAATTCCATGTCAGCTGCGTCAGTGCAGATGATGCTGAGGGTGTGGAGTTAAAAATACTGGAATCATCCCTCACAGGCATTTGTCTGGGCCATCTTTTCAATGTCAATTAACCTAATTCTTTATTAATTTGTAATTCATCCAAAAAGTATAAAATATATTGACGTACAGTAGCACAATTTAAGCAGAGACCAACATTATGTCCATGGGGGTTGATGTGTTGGTTGAGGGCTCGGACATTCAAGAGTCAGTAATACAGTTTTGTTTTCTTACATTTACAGATTACAACAATAACATCATGTTTAGCTTATTAGCATCTTCAGTCCTTGGGGAAAAATGCTTAACATTTTGTGGTTAGCTTCTCAAATGAGAGTAATTGCTGATTTTCTCGTCATATATCATTGTAGACTGAACATTTCGGGAACAAAACAAGACATTTGAAGATGTCACAATGGACTTTTGTAATGGGTATTTTTTTCTCTTTTTTTTACATTTCGGAGACTAAAGGAATAATAAAAAAATAATAATAGCACTGCATTCACAAGCAAACTTCTGACTTGGGAAGTCATTTTTGCAGTAGATTGCACTTGAATGCATCATTCAAACAGGCTTTTCATGAGACAGTGAGAGGTGTTGCTTTTGTTTGAACACATTACACTGATTATATTCAGATTAAGCTTCCACTAAAATGATTTCTATATCTTTTTAGATATAGAAATCTTTTTAAAATCTCCATTGGAATATTCTGCACCATCTTTAAAAGAAATGTACAAGCCATTGACTAAAGGGAAACAATGATTATCATTGACAGGAAGTAGGTAGTTTCCAGATAGATTATTAAAATCAAAGATCCAGTATTTCTGTTCTACTTCTGTTTTGCGACCCAGATGAGAGAAGTGATGACTTCACGAGAGGTGACGTCTCTTTAACTATGTCACCAGAAACACTTCATTACAATTTCTCGCTCCTGAGGAATTTAATATAATGGGTAGTTTCCCCTTGCTGTCCTTGGAAAGATATCTAATCAAAACATAATAATTATTGACTCATTAACAACACCTGCTGCATTTGGTTTCTTTTTCAACTTTGTCTCATTTTAATGAGGCATCCTTGAGTTCACTATTGTTCACTAATTTAGTTCAGCGTACCCCATCATTAGAGACCAAGCACTGTTGGTTGCAACAGCCGTTTCTATTTCTATTTCTTGGAAACATTACTCCAGCCAGAGGCTAGCTCTTGAGTATGACACACTCTTAAAATGTATTTAGCCTCTTCCTTCCTGGTGAGGGTAGTCAGCATGGTGACAGGAATCGATTTCAAAGTTTTTTCAAAGTTTCGTGATGAACAAAAGCAAGTATACACAGAAATGTATACCTGTGTTCCCAGCTTATGATTTAAAATGTCAGAAAAAACTCTCAGAGCCCATGGTGACATCTACAAATTATTTGTTTTGTTCAACAACACTTCACAAAATCCAAAGATATTCAATTAACTCTCATATGTGACCAAATAATTGATTAATAAGCAGATCATTTCAGCTCTAAAATCAATTTTTGATTGATTGTAACTGATTTTTACTGTGACCAGGGAAGAATTTCAATTTCAGCCACCTTTTATGAAATACAGTGTAAAATAAAATTATTTGTCCTATGATGAGTCAGCTGTCTAGGCTCAGTAGACATTTGGTTAAACTGAAGTTTGCAAAAGATAAGCAGCAATTTCGTTCTACCTCCTCCAAGCAGACAGGAAGTTGTGACATTTGTCTCACACAATAGGGGCGCAGTTGTGTTAAGTTCTGCTCAATAACCGGTTTCATTAAAAAACTAATTTTCACCAATATAATTATGTCTACATATACTGTACTGTATTTTTTGTGATTTTTCTTCTTCTTTTTTAATATCGTTTGACAAAAATGAGCTTTTGATGTTCACTAATGTTGATTAAACTCTCCACAATCAGTCTAACAGCATGTTTAAAAAACACATTTGAATACCTTTTTATAGTTGATTGTGCTTCATTAACTGAAGTGCCTTTTACTGTATTTTACCTGCCAGCCACGTCTCAGCCTGGTGATTACAGCTTAACCCTCCTGAGCTGTTTTCTTAATTAAACGCCTTCCTTCTCCTCTACTACTCTTATCGTTAGCCAATCACCCCACATGATTCCCTCAAAATAATTAGACCAGTGCTATAACAGCTTCTGTTATTAGAGTTGCCAGGTGACGTAGACCTGGATAAACACAAGATGCAGCAGTATAACATCTTCACTGGACTTCTGAATGTTGCAAACCGGGCTGTCTGGGCAAAGCTTTGTCATTATATATCTAGCGGTTGTGTACTCCTGTGCATTGTGTATATCGATGAAACGCTCTCTTTGGCTCCAACCAGCCATTTATTACCTGGTAAGTAACACAGGATAACAGTTACAGTAGTTCTCCACAGTTTGTTATAGCCAGTCTTACAAGGAATGCTAAAACAAATAAGAATGTAGTCAATTTAAGCTAAAATGAAGCTTGCAAAAACAATACATGTTGACAACAAATTAATAGAAAACCACCATTTAAAACAAGGAAAGAAACAAAATCGAAACAGTCATTCATTTAGTCAAGTAACTGAAAGCTGAAGATACATGAATACAAAACACAGTTTTACCCATAAGAAGGTGAATAAAATAAATATATAGTGAAGCTAATGTTAAGGCAATCTACCAAGCAGTCACCACATGCAGACTGAAAGTCTGCAGGGGCGCAGCAGAGGAAAATAAACTAATTCAAAACAAGATATAAAACAGTATAATACATGACAGTTAACAGTATAAAAATTAACTGATGACTGATAATAAATCATATAAAATGTAAATTTAAATTATTACACAGTGATAGTGAAATCATTAACTACGCTACATATAGAATATGTTAAACCATTCCAGCCATTTTTATTGTAGAAATTTTAATTATATTTGTCATATAGCTGATGGCCAATTTTCCATCAGTGAACAGCTGATGACTGGATTTAATTTCTCATGCCTACGGTCAGGCCCCGAGGGAGGGTTGACTGATCAGACTTGCCATTATTTATCTTGCTTAACAAGTTAAACACATTTAGTGCTGGGAGTTGTTTAATACGAAGCCAACTCCCTCATAGAACATTGTTAAATTAACTCTTGACTTGTTTCAGAGGCTCCTGCACCTTACAGCCTAGCTTGATGAATTGCTCCTCCTTCTCGGGAGGATGCTGACTGGTTCAAATTTTAGTATGAACAGTACATGAATGACCATGTGCAACAGTTACAGTAGGCAGTGCAGGTATAAGTAGAAGTATATAATATATATATGAAAGTGAAAGTAGTACAAGTACTGATAATAGTAAGACATGTAGAATAAACAGCAGGAAGTATGATAGGAATACTGTGTATACACTATATAACTGATATGTACAGTATAGTCAGTGGTATAAGTATGAATACTCTACAGGACAGTAGGGACAGTAGTATAAATGTATGGGTATATGAGAGTGTATATAGTGTGAGTAAGCGTATGTGCATCAGTTTGGCAGTATTGAGTAAGTGTGAGTAAGTTTCATTCACTTTAGCTTGAATGCCATGTTATGGTATTGGCAAAGGCTGTTGACCAGGTCCAGCAGGTTGACTCCCATCCTATCCTCTTTACATTGGCTTCCTGTCATATTCAGGATTCATTTTAAGATTCTTGTTCTGACATATAGAGCCTTGTATTGTTCAGCACCTGTGTACATCTCTGACCTGCTCCTTCCTTATATAACCAGTAGGTCATTTATGTGACCATTTATATGACCTGGAATTACTGGTTGTCCCTCACGCTCGACTAAAATCAAAAGGTGATCTTTGAAGTGGGGGCTCCAACGCTGTGGAACACCCTTCCTATTGTCATACTTTCTGTGGTCTCTGTTGACGCTTTTAAAAAGCAGCTAAAGACTTACCTATTTTACTTGCCTTTGTCTCATGTTAGTAATTGTTTTAGTTTTTTATTATTTTTATTTCTATTGTTATTATATACATTTTAATGCTATTTTTACTCACTTATTTCTAACAACTTTACTCTTGTGACTTTGTCCTGTAAAATGTGCTATATTAAATAAACGTATTATTATTATTAATGTTCAGCCATTAATGCAGATTTACAGACCTGTTGGTGAATATGGGCAGAAATCAAAAAATGTTGCTTTTCCGACATGTTGTAATTTATGTCATCCACTTGCGTCATCATTGAGTTAATGTCACGGTCCTTAAGTGGAAATAAAAGCTCATCTTTGACACATTGACTTTTTTAAGAGATAAAGGCTTTTTGAATGTGAATGTCACCCAGTCAGCTCAATAGCAATCGTTATGCAGAGAGCATGTATATGTGAGTGAATGTCAAACAGGAAACGGCAGACAAAAGATATATTTAACCGAGGATCATCAGCATGACACAGTTTCTGAGACAGGGCCAGCTGTCTCTCATTTCTTTGACCCTGTCTTTGTCCCTATGCCTCTATGTCTCACTGCTTTAATATCCAGGGTTATATAGACATTAGATATTCTTTTTCACATAAACGCATACACTTATATTTGGCTCCAAGCTTATATGTACGTGACAAGATATGTACCGAGTGGGACATTTTACATCTGAAAAATAAAGTTGTCGGTTCTCTCTGGTGGACAAACTCTATATTACCTCAAACATATATTTGGCATTTGTGGTATTGAAATGTTTTTTTTCTATTGGCCAACATAAATGCCGATATATCTGCAATAAGCTAATATCAGGCTCTAGTATTTTATTTATCTGGTAATCTCATTTTGTTATTCTTTTTGTTTTCTCTGTATACCTGAAACAATTTATTTCTGAACATCAAATATTTCATGTTTATAAAGTTGTTAGCCTGATGACGTCTTTTGTGTCCCCTCTCGTGTGTGTGTGTGTGTGTGTGTGTGTGTGTGTGTGTGTGTGTGTGTGTGTGTGTGTGTGTGTGTGTGTGTGTGTGTGTGTGTGTGTGTGTGTGTGTGTGTGTGTGTGTGTGTGTGTGTGTGTGTGTGTGTGTGTGTGTGTGGATGGAGCGTCAGATCCTGATGCAGAACCAGATGAGAGAGAGACAGATGGCTATGCAGGTTGCCTGGTCCAGAGAGATTCTCAAATACTTTGGGGCTTTCTTTACAGTGGTTACAGTTGGACTCACTGTTGGGTGAGTTTTGAATTCAACTGCTCATAGAGGTCAGCTCTACATTACATACCCAGACAGAGATGATCTCTTGTTTTTAACGTACACATACAAACACCCGGCCAGTAATAATGCACAGTGAGAGAACAACCTGTATCAGCTTGTATATACAAGTCTTCACAGCTTGAGGATTAAATGAATCACAGTCTAGTAGCCGTTACTGGTGCAGCTAAATGTATGATGTTTTGTAAGGGTTAGACACAGCAGTCACATCAAGTTTAACGGTGTAGCAGTTACATTCTTGCTAAAAATCACACCTATAGGTGGCACTACCACAACATGACATATTTAAATGGCTGTAACTCAGTGGTTGTGAATCTGATTCACTTGACATTTTCCACAATGTATTGTTCTATATTCCAAGGATGGGAAAATTCCCAAAAGTCTGTGGGTATTTTAATGGATATCGCAGATTCAACTTTCTGTAATTAAATGTAATTGTGTAGCCTAAATAGAAGTATGCATTCTCTGAGTGCTTTTATTTATCTTTTTTTATCACATAATTACAGTGGAAAATACTAAGATGTTCTTTTTTTGTCTCTACTTCTCTTCAGTGCCATTAAAAGAAAGAAACCGTTCCTATTGGCTCCCATCGTCCCTCTCGGCTGCATATTTGCCTACCAGATAGACAGCGCCTACGGCACGCTTATTTATCGTATTAGAGGTAGGACCAAGAAGTTATCATCATTACCCCACACAAGGCTTTAACGCTATCCAGAAAAAAACATGTGTTATCCTATCTGTTACCTTTATCTTTTTGAAATCCATTATATTTAATTTATATTTCTGCCACATTTTCTTCAAAATTTATGAGAGCTTATAATCACAATTATATTATTAAGTTTATTAAATAAAATTGCCTTTTATTACAAAAGTTAAGTGTTATTCTGCAGCACTATCGCAAATACATATAAATGCAGTTAAATGGTTGGTCAGACATTAGCATGTGTAATATTTAAACATCTGTGTATTCCCGAAATATAGCCACACGCTCCTGCCATTTTAAGTCATTTTCACTGAATAGCTGTTTTCCATTAAATTAATCTAATCGTACCTAATACCTCATGTGCTTACATCTTTTTTGGGAGTATCAACAACATGTAAAACCAGATATAATACAAATATATTAAACTTCATCTCTAACTCTCTATTTTTTTCTCTGCCATTAGTGCTCAGAGAGGCAGAAACCCAATAATTAGCTGACACATTAATAAATGCACTGGCTTATTACACAACTCCTGAATGTATAGGACAAAAACTAGTTGGTTTCACAGACACCCATTTGCCACAATGCCATACATTGTATTTTTTTTCCATTGTACCTTCAGGGGAGGCTGAGAGTATCATGATGTCTGAACATGACCGTCTGGACTTGCCTCACGGGACTCCAACTTTCGATAGCATAGAGAAAGCCCGCCGCGCTAGAAGCAGCCTTGCCTCCTTCTTGGAGAAATGATGTGTCGGTTATTCGAGACAAAATCATAGCCGTCCAGTCGATGCATTCACCCATTTTGCTTTTGCTTAAAAAACTGTCAAAAACCTTCTTTTTGACATTATTGAGTCTGTGGTTTGCACTAATTCTATATCATGGACCTTGAGTGAAATTAGTTTCAATATTAATAAATATAAAATAATGATGAATGAATGAATGTATTTTCTGGTGTTGTTATTAGAGGTGCATCAGTAGCCAAACATGTATACTTAAGCCAAACTAAATACTCAAATAGGTAAGTAATACACTGTCAGTACTGTAGTATATCATGGATTAAATCTGTAAATCGAATATTTGCATCAATTACATTCAACCATTGTAACGCAATTCACTCAGATTATTGTATACTGAGACTACAGCTGTGTCCTAAATCCAGACTTCATACTAATTCTATATATATGTAAGTATGTAGTACATACTAATCTGTAACTATTTTTACCAGTTAGTATATAAAAAAATATCAACATACTTTACCATATATGATACAATATGCATGATGTCAATCAAACTGCAACTTTGGAAGGTTACTGTCAGTTAAGAGACATCCAAATGTTTAGTATTAAAATATTATTATTAGGTAGTTTCACCACCACTATTTTAATTAGCTGGCGCAGCTCAATTTACTTGGCGCATTGCATTGTGGGAGAATAGTGTGCATCGACAGCACACTCAATAATCAACCATCTTTAGTATGCATGCTGTCTGGTTTGACTTTCTTTTGGCACTTTTCAAGTCTGAACACAGCACATACTAAAAAGCAGCTTAGCCTCAGTATGTAAAATGGAATTTTGACACGGCGTATGTCTCAACAGGTTGTGTTTATGCATGTTAATCATGTTCTTAGTTAAAGCTAACCACTAGCTTTTTTGTTTGAACACTAGAGGACAGAATGACTTTCAAACACACCCACAGTAACATAACCCTTAGAAAGTCTAAGCTTATCAAGGCCGTATGGCTGATGTTTTAGCAAACAGATGCCTACTAGCACATTAGGCAGACACAAAACGGCATGAAAATATCTCTTTCTTACCACCTGACATGGAGAAATGCAATATTCACGGTTTTTTTTAGGTCTAGTTTGGCTCCCAATCTTCGGTTTTGACATGTCAGATGCCTAACTTTTTTTTTCTTTTTACATTAGATGTAGCTGTACTAACTAGTACACTAATCTAAGCACCTACAGACTGATCCAAATGTTAATATAATCAACACTGCAGACGTTTGTCCTGACAGCAGACGATTGTTTTTACTCCAAACTGTATTACTAAAACTTTTGGTCATTGTTTCTGAAAGAGTTCATTTGCCAAAGTCAAATTTGAGTGCTATACCTTATACCAAAGCTATAGTTAGCAGTGGTGCGCCTGTAACTTTTATTTTTATTATCACAGTTGTATTCAGTGGATGTAAAATATTACAGGGTGCTGATATTTTTGCATTGTGTATTTACCATAATTTTAACTGTCTAAAAATCTTTAAAATGTCTGACATCATGGAAACTATATTTGAAAATCCAATAAAAAGAAATATTGCCAAGACTTTCTCTTCTACAATCATATTTTGTGACAAGGTGCTAGTTTGATGCAAAGCTCTAAAGCCAATAACAAACGCAAACCACTTTTTTATATATATTTTTTTGCATAGATGGACAGTGTTAAGAAGCCTTTGGCACGTACAGTCTTAATTTCTTTTCCAATGAAGTGTACAAGACATACTGCCTTCATATTCTTTGTCTCAAAATCATCAAGTATATGAGTAATGTGCACACTAACGCTTAACAATATTCCCCTAATATTACAATAAAGAAAATAAATCCAAGTACGTCATTGTCATCCATCTGAATGACGTGTGTGTGTGTGCGCGTGTGTGAGAGAGAGAGGGGGTGGGGGATGGGGGGGGGGGTTGAACACATATGTTGGTGAGTGAACCAGTGACCAGGTTTATAGAGAGAACAAAAAGAGGAGACCTAACAACACGAGACAGACGACTAGAAGAATTCTTTTCAACTTCAGCATTTGGCTGCAACAGGCTGCAACATAACTCTCTGAAGAGGGAAAAAAAGCAACAAGGAAACTAACAGGATTTGAAACACTGATCAGATCTGAGGTGAAGCTCAGCGTGACCCTCCTGCGCAGCGCAAACCAGCCGGCTCGTTCTGTTACTTTCAAGTGAAAATGCTCTGGAGATTGACTCTTGCCGTGGCTGTGGTGTGCGTCGGTGGCATATGCAACTCTGTGAAGGCTGATGTAATGAGCAGACTGATCATACCGAGGGACTATGGGGTGAAACTGTGCGGGAGAGAGTTCATCAGAGCAGTCATTTTCACCTGCGGCGGCTCCCGGTGGAAACGATCCACAGAGGGGGACACAGGTGAGTCAACATTACCGTCTCATTAATTGCCTAATTACACTGGTGTATATCTACAAATAGCAGTACAAAAAAAGTTTATACAGACATGCTTCAAAACATAGACTTATTGTAAGATCTACTTTTAAACATATGTTGAATCATGTCTTTAAATATACAGGTTTTTGGTGTAGCCAAGGTATATTGAAAGAATGATGGATTTCTCATTAAGGCTAATGACCATTAAAGGGAAGAAGAAAGGGTGATCAGGCGAGGAACTCTAAATTGTTTTCTTCATTCCTATTTTAAGTTTGAGCGAGCATGTTGCTGTAGATCAAGAAGGCACATCAAAAGGTTTACCGCCACAGAGTTTTAATCTGCCACCACATTTCAGTAGGACATCTGATTGACAGAGCCTCATATTTCAGCACCGTGGTCAGCTCATGTACATTGTTAATTGGACAAAACCTTAGTGAGTACTATCCTTCATTCAACATAGTCCTCCAAAAAGCCCATTTTTATTAACATATTCTGATCTGTGAATTTGTTTTTACTATGACCAAAAGTGCATTTGACACATGATATACTGTATGCTTTATATTCAACTCCTGTTATTATTTATCAATCCTTTTCCTTTCTCCAGATCCCTTCCAGTGGCGTTCCCTCAGTGATGTTACAGTGGAAGACAACCAGCACACCTGGCAGTCAGGCGCAGAGTTCACAGCAGATAACCTTTCTCCTCTCCATGTTGGCTCCTCTTACTCCCTGGCAGACCTCCTGGCCCTTTACGGGGCCAGAGGAGACAGGCAGCAGCCGTCGCTGAGTGACTTGGCCCTGCTGGAGAAGTCTCAGCGGTCCACAGTTTTAGGCGAGCAAGACGGGAACCCAGCTACAGCTGACTGGGCCATACCGAGCAAAAAGAAAAGGAACTTTTCTCTGGGTGTGGCAGGGAAGTGCTGTAGCCAGGGCTGTACCAAGAATGATATAGGACGCTTGTGCTGAGGCAGGGAGAAGGGATGTAATGGATGAGTGAAGTCAGAGGGGTTGTGACAGTTGTGGAAATCTTAAATATGAAGGAGAGCAAGTTCACATCCCCCTATTTGTTTATTTTGTAAAAAAGGTCATGTTCTGTATGTACTGTATGTCACCCTATCAGCATCATTGAAAATAAATTTTAAATACTGTGTTAATATGAAATGTGGAGCCGTATCATGTTGTCTTCGACACTTGTTCATATGATGAATTTAGAGCAATAAACGGCATCCATTGTGCCGCCTGCAGACTATCTGACTAAACTACGTTCATACTAGCTCAGGCCAATATCACACATTAATGTCATTTAGGTTGCTGTGAAATTATTGCCAGATCTATTTTTTCTATTAACATCTGAAAGGACACTTCTGCAGATAAAACAAATAAATACACTTAAACCCTTGCACAAAATCTCACACTATCATTTTTGTGTCTAAATGTAGAAATCATGTACTTTGTCGTAAACAGAAAAAAAACAACTTTTGAAAGACCTATAAGCAAACCACATTTAGATTAAAAAAAAGTACGATTTTCATGTCCATAGTACTGCAAGTTTTGTTTAATAAACGTATATACACCTGGAATATACTTGCATTTCTATCTTTCACTATTTACATCTATTTACACATAAATGTATTAAAGGTAGCTGCATATTTCCATCAGATGACAGAACCAGGTTTAATGTCATTCACACGTCAACAAACTAAAATTGAAATTAATGGAAAGAACTACCAGTTAAAAGTCCTGTATTCGCTGGAAATCTTTTGATTTGAATGATAAATAGTTCACAAAATAATCATATTTGGTCTTACACACCAATGTACATTCAATCACAATGTTTGTATGAGTAAAAAAAAAAAAAAAGACATTTTCCATCTTGGCATTATTTAGCAACTCTGAAGAAACTCACAATCTCCCATTCACAACAGACTCCTGCACAGGTGAAAAAATAACATTCAGACCGGCATAATACTGCCCAGAGGTCAGACTGTGGTAGCTCACAGACACACTGTATGTTTGTAAGTGAGAAAACGTTGGTCTTTACAGTGACTCATCCTAGAGATGTAAGAGGGTGTCCATCCTTTGGACATTTTGTGCATGCATGCGTGTACTGCCTGCCTTTAATGGCATAAAAAACTAGGAAGTTTCAAAATTAGAAGGAAAGATGCTGTTCCACAGATTAGATTCTGTACAGGGACTGAGATTGACTGACCCCCCACCCCCACCCCCTCCTTTAGTTAGTAACATTTGGTACATAAAGTAAAACAATAAAAACTTGTAATCACTGATACATTGGTGTCTGATAATCCTAGCACATAGACATATTCTAGCACATACACATATTCAACATATACACAAACACCAAGTTTGCATGGATGGAAAAATAATGACGTGAGGAAAAGTCAAAGAAGTTTTAAATAAAACAATCTCTTGCAACAACAAGCTACTGCAAAATAAAAGCATCTCCCCTCATTACTTTTTTCTCTACCTTCAGAAAATAAACTTCAACTTTTCACATAAGGTATCTAGAGGCAGATAGTATAGCGTTATAACACTGAAAACATCACTGTATTTGTAAAATGTATACCCATTACTAACAAAGGAAACATAACTTCCAGTTTAAAAAAAAGAATGATACTGTCCATGATATGACACTACTAGAGACCCAGAGATTTCTGAGCAGTTATTGCTGTGTCTCTTATGTATTTGACAGATAACAGTTGATTTTGCATAAAGTCTGGCCTCTATTATGTGGAATAATGTATAATCATAACAAACGCCATCCATGCTGTGGTGCTTCTGCTGCTGCTTCATCAGCTCAGAAAACACACAGAATCATCCTCGATGAGCAATAAATAGGTTGTAAAACTCAAACAGCAGAAATGTGACTCCAAACCACCTGTAGCGGTGTTTAGAATGGGTATCCTTGTGACAGAAGACAGCTGGGGCTTTACATTCATGGTTCTGTCTTTCATCTTCTTAAAACTACCAAGCTAGTCAAGTCTGTCTAGGTGTCAGCAGAATGATCCCTGTTCACTTCCAGTATTTAAAAGTCTGGGCACACAAGAGCAGTGCCAGTGAGGTTCAGGTGTGCAGTCAGATGCTGCTGCTGAGATTCCCACAGCCTCTTTGGTTAAAGCATTAACAAAAGAAATGCTGCTAGTTGGTGTAGGCTTAAACATTCAACACAAGTTACATTGCTCCACTCCGTGAATAGTCAAATTCAATTTGTAAAACAACATGTACAAATAACACGAAAATAATTTATCCCAAAATAAAATGTTCTTAAAAGGCATCTGATATATCTTTTGTTTGAGTCAGATGTAGTGTACTTATGAGTCTGCTACGTCACAGAAAGAAGTGGGTAAACTGCTAAGAAAGTACCAATTATCCTTATTTGAGTAAATGTTAAATAGGCTGACTGAAATGCAGAGCACCCAACGAAAAACAAGTATACTTCAGACTAGTGACTGCATCACTGCAGTAAACCAAGACGTCACAAAGACATTCATTGTTCTGTTAAGATCCGTGAGGACTGACTCCCACGGGTCAACACCTACAGGTCAAAGGTTCAGGGATCAATGCGGCTCATCCGTCATTGCTGTCTCGTACAGTCTCCACGCTGTGGATTAATGACTTGAAAGTAGGACGCAGTCTCGGATCACCGCTCCAGCACTCTGTCATAATCTTGTGAATCTGAAGGGAAGCATTAGAGCACGGACATTAACACGGGGTGGGGGGTGGGGGGAATAAAACAGGTACAATTATTTTATTCTACTTTACAGCCAGGGTTTTCAAATTTATTTTTGGGAACAAAAGGGCTTTCTTTTTGATTCGCCAGTGGTGTGGTAACCGGTGAGGTAATCACTTTAAGGCTGGTAGACTCAGGTGAACCGGAGTTGGTACACTTGTGAATTTATGAAATGAGAGCCTGGTTTGTTCACCTTTTACAAATATGTGGCGAGTTGATGTTGAACCAAAAGTCATCTTTATTAACAAAACTGAAAGGAAAAATGTGTCTTGCAATTTCTTCTACTTTATAAAGAGTTACTGACCTCCTTTGGACAATTATCAGGAGCAGGCAACCTATATCCCTGTTTCAGCAGGTCTATCAGATGGTAGACAATCATCTGGCCTTGCTTTTCACTTCCCATCTTGTCCATAAATACCTGAAAAGAAGAAAAGAGTAGTTCTTTTTTGGCTTTAGTGAAAAGTAGAAGTTAAGTAGTAAGTGATTCCTGTTTTTGAGTACATCGCTCTATAGTGCTCAATCAACTGATTTACTTGACGACACTACACACTAATTATACTGGCCATTCTTTTATAGCTTGATTATGTTGGCAAAGCAATTAGGAAGGATAAGAAAGACAATTTGTCAAACTAAAAAAACAAAAGTCAGAAGAAAGAAAGAAGTGCAGTACCGCTGGTGGGCTGCAGTTCTTGTCACTGTATGTGAAGAGTTCGTAGAGGACAACACCGAAACTCCAAACGTCTGATCCCACAGAGAACTTGCTCTCTGTCAGCGACTCTGGAGCATACCTGGGGAAATACCACAGCACATTGTATATACAGTACATACATATACATAATAATGCACACATCTTGTAACAGTCAACACTAATCCTTCATTACAAGCAGACCGATATGAATGTATGTATGACTTATCTTTGTTAAAAGATCAGTCAATACAACGATACCTACCAAATACCTACCACAACTGTAGAAAAGCTAGTCAGCTAGTCAAATTCTAAAAGAGTCCATTTTCAATCACAAAAATATGAAAATACTTCTTGAATCTCTAAGAAACGCGTGCGGTGTCATCCTCACCAAAAGATGGGGCTTTCCCCAGGCTCTCTGACAGTGTAGTACTCTTTGTCCTGCGGCAGCACCTTGGTCAGACCAAAATCACCAATCTTCACCCTCATCTCGCTCTCCACCAGAATGTTCCTGGTGGCCAGGTCTCTGTGGATGTATCGCTTAGTGGCGAGGTAGTCCATGCCCTGAAGGATGAATATAATCACACGGAGAAAGAGAGACGGTTTATGGATGTACTTATGTTGTTACACAAAGCCGTAGTCCTCTTTGTTTTATTGATTTTGCCTTTTAAAAGGGGTAAACAATTTATGAAAAACCAAAGCACATTCAAAGTAATAAAATAAAAACAATACAAGAGAAAATATATAACTCATCTACTTGCACAGTGTTAGCACTGCAATAAAAACCCATATAAATAAATAAATGTTTCTCTCAAGTTATCTTTTCATATGCAGCCATATCCTGCCGAGCGCCGTAAACCGGTCCTGAAACGATGTACTCCCTTGTGATTTCCAACATCTCACAATCATCTGTGTCACTAACTTAATATTAGTATGATTCAGTCCAAAGGTTATTTCAATGGTATCAGACACAGGAAAGATGGAAAAGACAAAGTTTCCAGGTATGTAAAATAACTTAGGGGGAGGGGGCCAAGGTCTGCACCACCTACTGCACTACATTACCTTGCAAATCTGTGATGCATAGTGCAGCAGTTTGTTGGAATCAAAGCGGTGCTTGTGTTTGATGAGGTAATCTCTCAAGCTACCGTAGGGGAGATACTCCATGATCAGCCGCAGGTTCCTTCGTCCTGCAGAAACAAAGAAGTTAACAGCCATACTTAAGGGCCAAAAATATGACGTGAGCAGTGGAGTGGAGGCCTCTGAGAAAATCAAGATTTATCCGTTTCATGGGCCTGCTCACTAACGCCCTAGGCAGCAAATGTGGGAACTGTACAGACAGTATTATGTATGATAAAATCTGCCGGGGCGGTATTATCACATCAACAACAGCTTGTAGGCTGAATGAGCTGATCAGGAAAGTTTGCTCTGTCACTACAGGGGGAAAAAAAACACTGAGCCCCTCTCACTTAAGAATTAAGATTAACCAGACAAATCATTTTCTTTATCTAAATATGCCAACAACAAAAAAAAGATACTTCAATGCCAATATAAGAAAACGTATTTTATTATCTATTACACTTTAACGTGATCAACTGTTGGTTTGGAATCAAATCTGTGTAAAAGGTGGCATCTTTTCCCCATACAGCAAATGTCTTTGTATCCTTTCAATCATCTTAGAACCACTGATGTAGAAACATAGTTTATATCACTATGATTTATATAAAGAATATGGGGCATTCATTTTGATTACTGTGTCATATTTTGATAATAAACCAAATCAGTTATATAGATTAAAACTGAGCAACAACGAGCAACAGGATACATAGCAACAGGATACATAATCGCACCCTATATTGGGATTTTTGTACCATTTATATATAAAAAAAAACCAAAAAACATTATTGCTCATATAGATATCAAATAATGTGCTCATACCTGCACTGTAGCAGACCCCTTTGTATTTGACAATGTTTTCATGCTGGAGTGATTTGAGGATCTCGATTTCACGCTCAAAGTCCCTGAGGTGCTCGGCTGTGCTGTGCTGTAGTTTCTTCACGGCCACCACCTCCCCTGTGCTGTCCTGCAGGGGGTCGTACCTGCACATCTCCACACTGCCAAAGTTTCCCTGAAGCGTGGGGTCAGAGGGAGAGCAGATTTAAGAGAGATATAGAAACGACAGCTATGATTTCATCTTGGTTTTGAGCTCACATTAAATGAGCTTTTCTAATGTACTAAGGTAAAGGTTTGTTCATTTCCATTTAACTAGGATGGCATCAGTGCGATACTTAATCCCAAGAAGAAAACAATACACATCCTTTTCATATCAAATAGTGCTGAGCAACTTCATGGTGTGCGGAAAGTATCATGAGAATATTTGAGATAATAGCGGAAACTGCTGATTAGTCATGTGGGTTGAATGTTTGCCACTGTATACCATAATTGATGTGAAAGATGCATTTCCAACACCCACATAAAGACACTAACTAAAACTACCTCAAGAGAGCAAGAAACTTTGAGGACGTTTTAACAGATTTGTATCCAGCTCTTTCAATAAAATTCTTTATAATGCTTAAACAAATAAAATAATATTTAATAGTTAAAGAGAGGTATCAAGAAGAAAGATCAAGCTAATAAGTTATTAAAAACATGCACACTTAGACATAATCTAAACACTATGAAGGAGATAAAAGAGTCAAACAAAAAGAAGATTTTAAATTAAAGTGTGCGTGCGTGCGTGCGCATGTCTCACTTTGCCCAGTTGCTTGAGAAAAATGAGGTGCCTCTCCTCAAACTGTGTGAGGTCCTGGCTCTCGGAGGCCCACGGGAAGCCGAAGCCTCTTGTCCTGTTGGGCACCATGTCGCTCTCCACCAGCAGCTCATAGTCTGCAACACAACAAGGTGCAAAATTGTTTTTTATAAAGAAGATCTTGATAATACCCTATATTAAGTGTGTGTGTGTGTGTGTGTGTGTGTGTGTGTGTGTGTGTGTGTGTGTGTGTGTGTGTGTGTGTGTGCGTACTAGTGTATCCACATGATCAATGGATTTGTCTGAAGGTTGTGCATTCATTTTCTTTTCCTACCTTGTATAAAGAGGCTGTTGAGATCTCTGATAATTGCTCTGAAGGAGGGTCGGTGTGAGGGCTCATAGTCCATACAGCTGTTAATCAGATTGGCCAGCTCTGTCCATTTAGGAGCCGGCAGCTGGTGCCTGTCCTCGTAGAACAAGTTCTTCTGCAGAGCAAAAGAGCAAAAGTCAGAACTTGCATGTTTTCCAAACTGAATTGGGAAATGATGGAGATACAAAGCTGCCAGACATTCCTAAAATAATCAATAGAATACGTTTTAAATAACTTTGTGTCCCTCTCACTTTAAAACAAATTGCATGAGTTAAAGGAATAGTTCAACATTTTAGGAAATACGGTTATATGCTTTCTTGACAAGAGTTAGACAAGATGAGTTATACCACTCTGTACAGTAAATATGAAGCTACAGCCAACAGCCGGTATGCTTAATTTAGCATATTGACTGGAAACAGCTAGCCTGGGCCTGTCCAAAAGTAAAAGAATTTAATAAAAACCTACTAGCACCTCTGAAGCTCACTAATGAACACCATAGACTAAAAAATACACTGAAACCATTTCTTGCCGGTAGCAGAGGCCAGGCAACCAACTTAATTCAACATTTCCCAAAATGTCAAACTATTCCTTTAATACGGATCACTTTCAGTAAGTTAATACTGTCAATGCATTCTCTGTTTTTGTGACCTTGGAGCAGTCCAGGGTGCTGAGAGGTTTGTCTCCGCCACTGCAGATCTCCCAAAGGGTGGTCCCAAAGCCCCACTTGTCTGTGGCTAAACTCAGGTTTTGGGGGTTTTCAATACATTCGGGGGGCACCCATGGGATACGCTCCACCAGAACTGATGGACAAATATGAGGAGACATAGAAGCACAGAGAGAATGAAATGAATGGAATGGAAGGTAGAGGACAGCGAGGAGGGAGAAAAAGATAATGCAAACTGAGACAATCACACCAAAGCAAAACTATGTTGGCTAACATTATTCTCACATGCCTCCACAAAGGTGTGAGGTACATGTCTCTTCACAGCAGGACATTACATCACTCTATGTATCTCACCTTCTTTGGGCAGCACGGTGATGCTGATACCCGGGTCACTGAGTTTGATAAAGGGCAGGCTGCCTGTCATGCGATCCTCCTTTCTGATCAGAAGAACATTCTTGGCACAAACATTTCCATGAATGAGGCTCTTATCCTCCTGCGTGCAGACGTGACAGGGACAACATAAATACATACCTTGCTTCAGCACTCAACTAGTTTTATTGACACATTAGTTGAAGGTATTTCTCTTAACATTGAACTTGAGTATGTGTGTAAATATGCCTGCCCCATACAAACAGAAGAATCTGTATGGGGCAGACTGCATTATGGGGCAGTCTTACCAGGTAGTGCATAGCCCAGGATAGCTGCTTGGCCACTTCTAGCTTCCAGGTGATGTTAACACAGCTTTTATTCTTTTTCAGGTAGGTGTCCAAGGAACCAAATTTACCGTACTCCTGCACCATCATGTCTGACAGGGAGATGTGAGTGAGATCATTTTATTAGTCACTACTATCCATATAGAAAATTTTCTAAACAAATCGCTTCCTATTAAAATTCCCATATCACCAGTTTGTGGTTGACTGTAGCGGATGTCCTGTAGTGTCTTCAAAGACACTTTGACAGTAGTTATAGACAAAACACTTTCCGCACCCATGAATTTTTCTTTATCCATACTGTATCTATGCCATCTGGCACAGTTCTGTTTTTATTGTCTCACATGAGAAATCTAGCTTTGGTCATTACATTTCTTTGGAACGATTAGGCTATCAGTGCACCATATGCCTGATTCATTTAAAGAATGAAATACCCTAACATGCGACAATACACTGCTTTTTGTCAGTGTCAGTTTTCTTTCCAAGTCCTTTATTATAATCTTTGTTTTTCTTTCCAGCCTGCTCTTTTTGTGCACTGAGAAATGTGAATGATAAAGGTTTCCAGACATACTGCTCTGACGTGTTCGGACAGTTTCAGGTGGAGTAAAGATCAAGACTGCTGTGGCCCATTAGTGTGGCCCATTAGTGACTTGCTGATCCCAATGGCTTAATTCAGTCACAGTGGAAGGGTCAGGGCACAGCAGAGAGCAGGTCAGAAACCTTATTTCCTCTCTGTTTAATTGTCTCAGATGCCTACAGGGACACCATTTGACCTCATGTGATGTAAACACAACTGTTTTTAGTGTAAAAACTAATTTGCAGTCTTCTTTTCCTTTTCTTTGTATTCTATGTAACACACATTCTGTTTTGTCTTGGTCTCCATATCCCTCTCATCTAAGATCTTAAAGCATCTCTGTCCAGTAGTGTGAGTTTGTGTGTTTTGTAGGCTTACTCTCATTGCCACAAACACACACGCCATAGTTGAGAAGTATGTGCTTGTGGGAGAGCTGGCTCATCATACTGGCTGCTTCAAAGAAGGACTGTAAGGGAGAAAACAAGAGAAGAGATCCTATTACATTGTCTCCTTTCAATTCATGTCTTCAGAATTTATGTAATTATTAATTATCCACTCCTTCAATCAATCAATCAAAAAGCAAACCTCTGAATAGTTGCGGTGAGCCTTGTCCAGGATCTTGATAACAACGTCTATCTGGTGTATCTCTCCGTAGTCTCCCAGCTCCTTCCTCACACCGCAGAAGATCTTGGTGAAAGTTCCTTGGCCAAGACTCTCATTCTACAACACAGTTTAATTTAGTTGAAAACTACTTTGGAAAGAAGGTTGAGTGAATTTCCCCCACTTTTTCTTTTTAAAAGAGATAATTCTTTGATTAATACTCTCTTCCCACAAAGTTACTGGAACTCTCCTAAGCAGAAAATTCCAAATCAAAGACATAATGAAAGCTACAAGCTTTCTCACTTGCAGCCCAGAAACCAAACTGAATAAAGCCCACTGCTGTCATGCTTGCACCAGGACTTAGCTGTGCCTGCCAGCTAGACCTTATCCGACCACCTGGCTTTAGATAGTAGTGATTAAAAAAAAAAATTAAGCTCAAAAGCTCTTGAATAAATGCACAACAAAACACATTCAAAACAGACGACAAAACAAACTGAAACTGTTATTCAATTGAGGGATGAGTGAGAAGACAATATTGCAATACAGTACAAAACTACCAAGTGCTCAAATAACAGAAAATATGTTGAGACGAAAATGGACCAGTAACCGAGGTGAGAGCATGGCTGTCACACTGCCACACGGACACACACAATGCACTCAGACAAGTCCACAGGGACTGCTAGTGACACTGAGTTACAGTCGGTGGAACAATTGAGGAAGTGTTTTTCTTTAACTGTAGCGACCTCACTGACTCCACAGGAGTGCTTCTTGTTCCTTCTGATCAAAACTTCTGGTACGCTTATTCATATTGACAAGTTTACAATGTCACCTTGTCTACAAAAAGGTATTTTTGGGGTTTATATTCAGTGTTACTTTATAATTACAAAGAGACTGGCCACCCACGTAGGTACAGTTCACCTTTGTTAATTTATAACTTATCTGCTCAGGGCAAGAAATTGAAATTGAAATTGAAAGTGTAAAAAGGCCCTTTTCCATTCTGTTGTAAGCTTCTAAAAAAAATATATATATGTACAAAAACAATGCATCAAACCCTGTACACTTCTACAACCTACTAAGACTGAAGAAATTGCCTAGTTATGAATCCTTGTATGCCTTTTTCAGATTAGAAGAAAAGCTAAAGTGAAGAGGACTATCTTACGATGACGAGGTCCTCTTTTCGGATCTTGTGGAAGACCATCTGGCTGATGTTGTGTTTGTGGAGCGAAGGAGACAGTGGAACATCTGCCCCTTGATTATCTCTGCACACCACCAGGTTGGATTTATCTGAAGAAAGGTAAAGATGGACTCACATGAAACTCACATTTTGACACTACATCGGATTATTGCTACAGGAGGTTTACGGCTTTTCAATGTGTGATACTGGAAATATTAATAAAAATGCAACAGCTACCAATTGTAAAATTAGATTGCTTAATTTTGAGTTCTTAATCATAAATATCACCATGAACAAAAATCTAAGTGGTTTGTTTTATTAGCCCTTAGAGACAGGTAACCTTTTTCAGAAACAAGAGTTTTGCCATACGGAAATCCGTCCAGTCATTAGAGACGGTCATTAGCAACTCTATCAAATCCCCACAGAGATATAATGGTCATGTACTGTAGGGCAGTAAAAATCATACTCTCTGCCCATTGGAAGGATCATACTAACTGATCTGAGGAGCAGTTAACCATAATCCTCATAAATCGAAATTTAGAATGCCAACACAAAGAAAGCGGAAGATGACTGACACCCGGCCGAAAATTAGGGACATCTGGCTTGAAACTAAAGGTCAAGAGACAGAGAGTCTGTATTCTTCACTGGCTGAACAGAAATTAAAACATGTTCCAGACTCAAAAACTATGCATTTGATTTAAACAGAAGCTTGAAAATGGGTAATTAGCTGCAGCAGGGATTAAGAAAGAAACGTTGGTTGTAATTGGTTGCCTTGCAGGATGTTGAACTGGAAGCATTCATGGGACTTTCTTATATTGTCTAATCATTGCTTGAAAATATGTTTTAGAGAAAACTTTAACTGCTTGCATCATTCATGTTTTGTAGCCTAAAAATGATTTATGACCCAGAAAAAATGAAGGCCAATTTTCTGCAGGTCACGTAATATTTGCATTGTGTAAATTGCGCACAAAGCATTGTTCCAAATAAGTTTCAAAAATGAATTCTGTAATTAATTGACTAATGGTTTTTAATTAAACTCATT
Organism: Perca fluviatilis; assembly: GCF_010015445.1. Taxonomy (NCBI): domain Eukaryota; kingdom Metazoa; phylum Chordata; class Actinopteri; order Perciformes; family Percidae; genus Perca; species Perca fluviatilis. Next base: position 17,151,691 of record NC_053128.1, on the reverse strand, counting down.
CAAAATGTTACAATTGATCTGGGTAAAATATGAGTTCATCCATATATCATGGAACGGATGCTGTTGCCTATTTTTGCAGCATTATGGACAAAGAAACAATTAATTAGTAGGTCCAACTCATTGAAAGGTCTAAACTGTCCTGGAGAATATTTTAATTGCATAGAATGTCTGCATTTTGCTATATACGTGTTCTTTTACCTGTGTTAATATGTGTGTGAGGTATAAATACTGTGTTCTTGTTAGTGTATGTGAATGCTTACCTTTAAAGCTGGGTGAGCAACAACTGGTCAGCTGGAATGTGTATCCATCAGTGCGCAGCGCCTCCTTTTGGTAGCAGTGCAGAAGTTCCCTGAGTGAGCTGAAGCTCCTTTTTGCACCACTCAGACTGTACTCTCCTGACTCCGTCTTCACAATCTGACAGTGCTTATACTCCACTATAGTTTCATGCTGAAAATAGAAATGATTACAGTTACGTTGTGATGAACATGCCAACAATATCATTTTAAGAGACTACAAAGTACACTCTGTGATTGAGTCCAATGTCCATACAGTTTAAACATTGAAACAGGTTTTGTTCTCTGTAATCACTCCTCTTGTATATACTGGCTATGAAAATATCCATTCCCAAAGTGATGAGGGACAACATACACAGTCCACTTTATGTGCAAATATATATTACAAAGTTTGTCAGAAGTTAATAAATCCATAATCAGTTAAAGTGGGTATCTTCCAGAGTTACAGTCCCACTTTTTTTGTTTTCATGAATAGTGCTGCAGATGAGCTACAGTGGAGGGACAGAAACACAGAGAGGAAATTTGGTACTAAAAAGACAAAACTTTTGAATTTATCTACACACAGAACTAGGACTGAGGATTTTGTACCCCATTAGAAGCGCGAAAATTAGGAAGGAATCTTTGAAAGGCCACGTGTGAACTGCAGGAATGATAACATCTTTCAATTTGCATTTGGGTACCTTCCTGGCTATTGTTTTAATACAGACTGTAAACTTAAAAATCAGTAATTTCAATTATGAGCAGAAGACTTACAGTACATCTTTATACATCTCAGTCACAGTATGGTATTGCATAGCAGTCGGATTGTTAATTTGATGTGATAATCAAACCTTATTGCTCCCTCCAGTGGTTGAAAATATTATAATATTTAAGAGGTTGTAAGCACACCTTTATGATGAGTTTTAGCAAAACTGTGAAAAAACAGTTTACTTTCAGAAACAAACACTCAATTAAATGTTTTTTTTTTAATATTTTTTATTAAATGCACCTGTGATTACTGTGACTTTGATACTTAATTGAACAACCATTATTTTTTTAAAGATTATTTTTTGGGGCTTTTCCCTGTATTAGTAGTAGAGACAGTGGATAGAAATGAAAGGGGGAGAGAGATGGGGGATGACACACGCAAAGGGTAGCAGGTCAGATTTGAACCCGCGCCGCTGCAAGACTCAGCCAACATGGGGCGAACGCTCTCACTGGGTGAGCTAGAGGCCACCCCTTGAACAGCCATTATTAAAGCAAAGCACTACATTGTATTTACATTATAGTCTAATGGCCCTGGGTGTTGTGACACATTGTATAGACCAATGGAAGTGATAATCTGGCAGTCTGCTGTGATGCATGTGATCATGGGCTGAAGAAGCAAGTTAGTGATGTCTACCAATTAGCAAAGAGTGTTGAATGAGCCTGTTTTTGTAGAGTTACATGTGAGAAATGAAGTACTTCACATTAAATTACCCTAGATCAACAGCTTACCCCCACCACAAAGGATATGAAATATTTGTCGTAGTCCCTGGGGCTGCAGCGGATGATGTACAGGCCTTGGTGGTTACCAGAGCGACGCAGCTTACCAATCGTAAACTCCATCCTGTGATCAAAGAGACAGAGAGTGTGTGCGCGTGTGTGTGTGTGTGTGTGTGTGTGTGTGTGTGTGTGTGTGTGTGTGTGGTTGTGGGTTCATAGTGCACATTGTGATGTGCTATATCTGTACATGTGTGTGATACTTACGACACAGGGCCGTGGCAGTAGCTCTGAATGCACTCCAGAAGTCTTGGTGGAGCCACCTCTTTACACAGATAGTGATGAGCATCTGCAACCAGTCTGTAATACCCATCAACTAAAGATACAAATGACAGAGCCTCTGGGAGCGAATGGAACTCCAGTTCCTTTGTGGTCAGACACACAGAGTATAGTGAGGGGATGCAAAAGAGGACAAAAATAAATCATTCAGTACCTATTTTTACTTTAAACCTTCAATCTGTGTATCTATGCATATATAAAAAAATTACATATTTAAAATAATACTTTAAAATAATGAAATTTCTTTTTAAATGTGTATCTTTATGTCCTGTATCTAATTTGACTGACAACAAGTGTGTGGTGATTTAAACACACTGCAGAGTATTGCTTGAAATTTGGTTTACAGACAGTATTTAAAATTGGAGTGAAGCAAACAAACTATTAATTTTAAAAGGGATAATAGAGGAACGTAGGGCTGAGCTCAAAGAGGACGTGTGTGTGTAGTATACCAGGATCTGGTTGTCCTGTCTGGTGAGGGTAACTATGCGACTGTCCACTGAGCCTTCCTTATTGGCCTGTTTGATGCTGATGTCGATCACCTCTGGGAAGTCACAGTATGTTTGTAGCTCCTGGAGACACAAAAAGAATACAAAATAGTGGTTTGCATTTGTATTCAATGAAGAAGCGTGCACACACATGCACTCTGGTTGTTATTGGCGATTGTAACCAACTGCTAGAAAAACAGCCATGCACGGCATCACACTGTGGCAGACTGGTGTACAAATGCATTACCACGGCAACATGAACCCATCTCCTGGTCCTCACCTCCTCTGCTCCCTCTTCCTCTTTCCCTTTAGACCACTGGATGCCCGTGTTGCCCATGACAACGATGGTAACCTCGCGTGCGGAGAGGTCAGTGACTTGAAAGCGCTCAGAGTAGAGGGAGGGTAGCAGCATCTCCAGGCTCATCAGGTATTTGAGCTTGAGGTTACACACCGTGGCCTTGCATTCACTGAACTGCTGGATGAACTTCTTGAAGCGATAGCGGATCCTCTTCCGCGTCAAGATGTTATATTCCTGGATGCGGCTTTGCATGCATCTCGGCAGGAAGGATTTGTAGCTAAAAGCGGGGAGGGGAGCGGGAAGGAATGGTTAGGTGAAGATGGAATTGAGAATGACAAAAAGAATGATGAACAAATAGCAGGGAAGACACAGAGAGAAAAAAAAAATCATATTAATGATGAATTATATATGAAAGAGAAATTACAGGATAGTTTATATTTTGAAGTGTGGACACAGTGCGTATTGTAAAGATCAGATATTAACTGAAACATGATCTCATACAAAGAGAGAATTCATTCAGATGCATGAACACACATAATGAAACTATCTTGATGCTCACTGTGTCCTGAGGGGCCTGTCACAATGTTCTGAAATTGTTATCCTTAAGCTGTACCACATGCACACCAGCATAACAGTGAGCATTTCACATTGTTTCGATAAGAGAGTGTGCTACATGTACATGCGACTAACACGTCTGGAGTTTTGGTTATCGGAACATTGTTGTATAAATTAAATGGGCTCACAGTATTAGACTCTTCTAGTAGAGAGATGATTTTACCAGGTTACCCTTCATTTCCACATTACTAGTGATTTTGCTAACCCCTGCTTTAGACTGCATAATGTATGAATAACATGATATCACATGTGGTCGTTCATTTCTACCTGGTATAATTGTAGATGTCCACAGGTGACTGATTATTCTCTTTGGCGAGCCTCATCATGTCCAGCACCGCCATGCCCAGACACTCCTCCTGGGCCTCATGGCTCACCGGAATATGAACCCAGACACTTAGAAAGTCACTACGGCTCTGGAGGAGGAACATATGAGGCAAAACGTATTGGATGATATCATATCCATAAAGGAAAGAAGTAGAACAATATTTGCTTACTTCTAGAGATGGCCCGATACCATTTTTTTGCTTCCTGATACCGATTCCGATACCTGAACTTGCGTATCGGCTGATACTTAGTACCGATCCGATACCAGTGTGTCATTTATTTTATTACGTTTTAACAACAGTATACTACTATCCCTGCATGGATGTGATATTATTTCTATCTTTGTTGTCGGTCTGGCTCAGGTTAAACTCTTTGTGAAACATAAACAAACACAAACAATGAATGCCACAAAACTTTCTTTTATTTTGCAGTTTGAAAGTCAGTTATAACGGAAAAAGAACATAAATAAACTACTTTAACGTAGATTTTCTTTAGGGCTTTATTACGTGGTATCGGATCGGTCCATAAACTCCATTACTTCCCGATACCGATACCAGCGTTTTAGGCAGTATCGGAGCCGATACCGATACTGGTATCAGAACATCTCTACTTACTTCACGTGTCAAATTCGATCTATCAACCAAATTAACAGAAATCAGATTATAATCTCTGTATTGCACATGAAAATATGTTACAATAAAAAAAGTGTATTTTAAAGAGGAAACTTTTATTCAATATTTCTCCAACACACAAGTGTCAAACATACTGTAGGTTCATCTGTTGATGACACAACAAGCTCATGAAACAGCTCATGTTGTCAATGTGACAGTGGAGATAAAAACAAAGCTGAACAGAGCTCCATATGTCAAGTTCACACACGCATGTGGGAAAGAAAATAAGAAGCAGCAACTATTTAAAAAACAAACAAACACTCACACATGCATGCACAAACACAGGCCGAGTGATGAGAACCCTGACATACCCTTGTTCCCCATTTGCTGTTTTTAAACACTCTTACTACCACACTTCCTGTTTTCTGATTTGCACAATGACTGACATGACAGACAGATGCCATGAAGCAAGCATTTTTATCTCCCCCACCCAACATTTCTGTTTATCGTTATATAAAAAAGAAAACAAAAGAAAAGCAGGGAAAAGAATGAGTAGGATTGAGGTGAAGGTGAGTGATCTTGAAGATGCTGACCCTTTAGTTTGCATCAGGTTTAAGGAAAACCTATAGATGATCCAGACTTAGAATGTACTCTATTTTTTTAAATCACAAATACAAAGAAATAGAATAAATTTATGCTACAAATGACCCTATACAGAAGCAAATAGACAATAAAACAATGATATAAGATGCAAGTCATGAAGACTAACCTGAAAAAAATGGTATGCCATGACACGATCATCCATCACAGGGCTCTCCGTCCCCTTGGACACACCATAGCGATGGGCATACAATGAATTTCCGCTGTTATACCAGCCAGAAAAATAGTATCTGAACCGAAAACGAGGCCAGAGAAGATCCAGTAAGAAAATGATTCCAAGCATAAAACAACACATAAAAAGTCTGAAATGTATTAATAAGGAAATGAAAAAAACATACTAAAAAGATCTACCTGATTCTGAAGTGCAGGCTCTCACTGGCTGGCTGCTGCAGTTTAAAGATGTGATTAGGAGGGAACCATATCCGGTCACTTTCCCTCATCAGGCCAAACAAGTTGCAGTACACTGGAGCAATCCCTGGAAAGGGAGAGAAAACAATCATGTGTTTACTATAATAAAAGCACAGCCGGTTTTATTCTGGAACTGGGACAGTGAGTAGTATCATAGCCGTAACTCAAAGCCAAGCCAACTGACACATACTCAAGTTTGAAAGCTTTAGCGGCACACGTTACTTATTAGCTGCCAATAAAGAACGACAACTGGCCAATATGTAGACATACACAAGTAATGCATATGCTGTATGTTTACACACACACACACACACACACACACATACACATACACACACACACACACACACACACACACACACACACACACACACACACAGCTTGTGTTGTGGTAGCAATGTAGACTGAAAGCAAATGTGTTTTGACAATGACAACTTGGTAGTGTATTTCAGTGGAGTTGGCATAATGGAAAATAGCAATTAGATTCCCTGCTTCCCTGCTGCTCAAAGTGTCCAAAAAACATAAATATTCACATAAAAACGGAAGTTCCCATGAACAGTTTGACCGTCTGCCTGGAGTTTTGTTTTAAATGGATTACTGTCAAATTTAATCCAGGATTGTTGTGTGCACTCTGACGCAGGCAGCAATCAAGTGAATCCGTTTTTGTTGTTGTTACTTTTGGAGAATAGAGATCGGGTGGTCAAGCACAATCTAAATCTATCAATGGTCTGGGATTTCTTGTCATGTTGTGGTGTTGGCATTTTAACCACGTTCTCAACGATAGTTAAAGTCCGGACCCCCTGTGAGACCTGACTGCCCCCCATTTAATGTGTTGTTGCAGTAAGGTGTTTTATCAGTCGGGCCAAGTGGCCCATTAGCAGACAAAAAATTTCGTCATACAGCAGGACGCACTCATGAGAATGAAGCAATGGTATGAGGGTGTGCGAGAGGAAGTATGCTCAACCACAACAGGGGAAGTGAAGTCAAACTACTAAGAAGATTGATCTATAAGCAAGTCCTACCTTGTATTATTTATTACAGTATTACATAATAAAGTAAGCAATGCACTGCAGAGTAAGTTACTGTATGTTATACAACTTGACAACATGCGTCATACCATTTTATTCAGATATTCAGATATTGGACAAAATGACAGGACACCTAAAATATGTTAATATGTTTATTTAACAGTTTGGCCATCTTTGCCTTCTAAAGAGCTGACTTTTTCTTATTGTGCACAAACCTTAATGTGTGAGGATGAAAAAAAGATAGAACTTCTCCTCCTATCAAAGTCTGACCATCTTATATATCAGGTCTAACTTCTGGAAAGGGGAATATGTTTGACTTCAGCTTGCGATGTGACATCCCGATCTATCTACTTGCATTAGCAAACCAGATTTATTTTTCTACCATTGCACTGCAAACTTTAACTATATTAACCAGACAGACAAAGCACATACCTCGCATGATTGTTTGACTGTAGTTAAAACATGAAAGGGAGAATGTATGACAGATATAGAGATGGTAGAAGTAAATTCTGAAAAACAGAGAAACAAGAGTACAAAGGAAGTTGAAAATGAAAAAGAAAACCAAGGAGATATAGAAAAAGTGGAAGATTAAAAGAAAAAGAGAGAGAGGTTGTTTCTTATCGGCTCAAGAGGGAAGGGAGCAAGAGAGTGTGGCAGAGAGAGATACTGTAGAGCTAAGGCAAAGAGGAAAACAGACACAACAGTTGACAACTTCCTGATTTTTGTTTGCTAGAAAGAGAAGGAGAAAAGCCAGTAGTTCTGTTTTCACAAAATAAACACTGGATTGGCTCTGATAGCAGAAAGGTCCAACTCAATTCCTTTACCAGGACATGTATTAAAAGTAAAGTTGGATGAATTTTAAGCCCTAAAGAAGCCATGGAAATAAACAACAAATGCTCTTAAACGTTGGTCATGCAGTCCATTTGATTATTTACTTTCTTATTATCTGGATGACAAGTTAATCAAAACCAAGCAGATCATAGCTCAGAACCTTAAACTGCACTGCCACTAGATGGCTACAGAATGGTTGGCTCAAAGAATGTCCATACTGTATTGAAGTGAACTTTTTTTTCTACAAGCTTTTCTATAGTTAAACAGGCAAATTAAAGATTCTGAACAGCATAACATGTCCTAATAAGGTGTTGGGCCAGCAGTGTCAATGCTCCTTGGCATAGAATTTTCAAGTCACTGAACTCTAGTAAATGGACAAACAACATTCTTTTAAAGAAATTCCCTCATTTGCTGTGGAGAGAGAATTACATATTCAAGCTTTTTTTTCCCCAGAAGATATAAAAGGCTCAGTTGAAAAAAACACATCTTCCCATATGTGTCTCGGCTGTGGGAAATATGCTTTGTGCGTGTTTGCTTGACTGACAGATATTTCATCCTAACTAGTTTTGGCTAAAGGTACAGTCATATTACACTTAAAAGTGATGGTTCGGAGTAATTTCACCCTAGGTTCCTTTGCTCCTTTGTTAGCGTGATCAGCTGAATAACTTAGTGCAGGCGCTAGTGGATCCAACTGTGTATCTCGTAAATGACCCCACTAATAATGCCCGAAATGATACCAAACTTCTACAGTAGTACTTAAGTACATAATAGGTTATGTACTCATAAAACAATGGTTTGGAAAGTTTGTAAGTACACCAGGAGTTTATTTTAATAACACTTGCCTGCTGGCTTCTGCTCTCTGCTGCTACTGCTACCGGCAGTAAGACGAGTGCTTAGGGACAGCTTAGGGAGATACAACAAAAATATTTATTAATTTAATGATTAAATAAGGTAATGTCTCCAAACTTACCTCAATTATAACTTGTCTCCTCCTAGTTGTACTACAGCACTTACTTTTAAAAAATAAGTTAAATTAATAAATATTTTTGTTGTATCTCTTTTCGGTGTTGTAATTTGTAGACGTCCCTAAGCACTCATCTTACTGCTTCTGGAGGGTTGTTTGGCTCGAGGTCAAGGTGCAAAGGACCCTAGGGTGAACCATCACTTTAACTACGAATATTTGCTCCGTTTCCCTTTCACTTTTATTGAAGCCCATATGACTAACTAATTTGCCAAGTACGTTTTTTAACACATACAAGGAATTTGTTTTGGTGTTGTTGGTGCACGTGTATTAAATAAAACATAAAGATAGAAATAAAAAGAGCATTACAGCAGAGAGAGTACAGTGGCATGGAGTGCCAGGGGTGGAGTGTGGAGAGAGTCAGGGTGGTTTCGTGGCCTTGTTAATAAGGCTAGTGGCAGATAGGAAAATACTGTTCATGTGGTGTGAAGTTTTGGTCCTGATGGACCTCAGCCTCCTGCCAGAGGGGAGTTTGTGGCCGGGGTGGGAGGGATCAGCCACAATTTTTCCAGCACGCTTCAGAGTCCAGAGCATGCATTTCCTTCTTATATTATATTGCTAATATATATCTATCTATATATATATATATATATATATATATAGAATGGAAATGTAGTGTGTGTACCTTGAGTCCCAACTCAGCACTACCCAGGCTCCCCCACTTTCCCCCCCTCTTGACAAACATGGCAGCATGCATGAAACTTACAAACAAGCGCTACACTATGTCCATTTATGGTCCAGTCTATGATCTACACAGACAAATGCTTTAATGCAACATTTCTTTTATAAGCTGTTGCATAAAAACAATGCCTTTCTGTTGCTGCCTACTTTTACACGTATTTATGGTTCAATTTAATACTTTACAATAGTGTCACTGCATGTTCAGCAGAGCAAAAATGCCTGAGGAATATGCCTTTTATTTCCCATGTCTGTGTATAATGAAAAATAAAATACTTGAGACTTTAAAAAGTGTGTTTTATCCTAACCCACTTAAAGTAAGAGTGGTTCCTCAGCGAGGTGTACAACACAAACAAAAGCAGAACTTCACAAGGTTGCACAAACAACCAGCTATGTGGCAACAACAACAAAGTCGTCGTCTAACCAGTGAACTGTTCAAGGTTTTTCGAACATGGCACTGACAATTTTTGAATTGTTCAAATCATACATGGTTAATCAACACCCTATTAAACAGAATAAAATAATTCATTTTCACACCACAATATTTACATTGTTCTTTTTTCCACTCTGTTTTCTACAATATATTTGATGTTTGTTTTTCATCATGTGAAGCCCGTATTAAACTGATGTTAAATAAATGTGCTAAACAAATACACTTAATAGTAAATAGTAAACTAAACTGTACTTTGTGTGTGTGTTTGTGGCAGATATCAGAACTGAAATTCTCTTGTGACTCACCGCATGCTTTCGCTGCACTGATGCACAGTTCCTCTGCTACGTACTCCCCAGGTGGAAACGTGAGCGCACTTTCTGAACCGTTTTCGGAACCAGCCCCTCCTCCATCCTTCCCCAGGTAGTAAAGGTGGACAGTGAGGCAGGTGCCATCCGTGTCCTGCTTGGGGTCGAGTCCAGTGGCTGGGTCGAGGTCAGGGAGGAGGCCATTAAGATGTGCTGTGGGGCCGGAGATGGGTGGCTCCATGTCTGTCAGCAGAATACAGGCCATGTGCTGCTTGAAACAAACCACCTGTCAGTGGACAAAGGACAAAGACAGAAACACAGGTAAGAATGAGACTTAGTAGACAAATGAGCTGAGATTTGAAGGTGCTTACACATTAACAAGACTAAGAGTCTGCGACCACACTAGTCGCTCTGTGAAGTTGTTCTTAGCCAGGATAATATACCTATGTTTAGCAGATTCAATGTTTACTATGTTCAACATCCTAGTTTAGTGTGCATGCTGATAACATTTGCTAATTAGCACCAAACACAAAGTACACCTGAGGCAGATGGGAATGTCAATCAACAAATCCATTAGCAAGTTTAGCCATTATCGGTCACAGAAAATGAGAATTGTATCCTTTGTAGTCTTGTAGAGGATAGTGTTAGTGGACAAACGCCGTCTCATCTATGATAGATTTCTTCTTGTCTGACAAAGAGTCTGAGAAAGCGTATTATTTGAATCAGAGGGTCTGAAAACAAAAATAGTTTTTTGCTTTTCATGTTTGATAGAACAATTTTCAAGTAGCTGAAATATCTTGATACATCACACTTGCGATGTTAACTTTAATGTTCAGAATACAATTAAAATGAATACTTTAAACTCCTCAGTCACCGTAAAATGACTCCTTTGAAAGTCAATTTCATGCTATTCAAAGAGCCAGGTTAAACCTTTTATAATCAAATTAAAGGATACAATTTGGTCTCTTAATCCCAACATATTACTCTATCACTTTTGGAGTATCTGTCTTCTTGTGTTTTCTCTCAATACTAAAATAAGGGTTCCTTAAACCAATAACTAATAATAAATAATTAAGTGAAATTTAAAAAACAAATGCAGCGAGGGGTGACAAAAAGTTTAAATATTGTTACAAGGCAAGCTCAAATGCTCCCCAAAGGGAAATAAAAAAAGATGTCTTCCAAAGAATGCAGCCTGGAAGTAGAGGCTGAAATAAAGATGTTAGGCCACAGCTGGGATACACTGAAAAGACTTTGCTATAAATTACTTATTTAAGACAGGGAGAAGACATTGCCTATGCTCCCAAGTGGAGGTAAGGGCATTTTTAATCAGCATTGTAGTGTGGATCTTGGCTGAGGAAGCATTGCTTGCAGAGGTCCCAATTAAAACAGAATAAAGTACTTTATATTTAAACATGGAGAAGATCAAGTATAAAGCTTGGAAAGAACAGCACATTTATTCCTGGTCTTTTAACTGAAATTAACTGAAAGGGTCCAGACTAATACGCATTTGTGAATTAGTCTGGCTATGGCTATATTATTATCATTACAAAATATACCGTAAATGACAGGTAATAATGTTAAGATCCTGTCCGTCAAAATGCTACGCAACCTCAGTCTCCCAGACTGGCTCGTGCCGGCAGCTGTACACTCTGTCTGACCCAGAGTCAGTCAAATAATAGTAAAACAAGGGCTTTGCATCAAATACCACAACACCAAACAGATAGTACTGCTCTAACTTGATGATGGCTAACCAACTTAATTTTACTTGTAAATTAATGATTAATATTATTTCTTGAAAATATGTGCATTTGTGTCTTGCAATGTTATATCTGTTGCATTTAATGATAAATCACAAATGGCAAATGTTATGTACATTTTAGCAGTGGTTTACAAGCCCTCAGCATGTGAGGCAGAACACTATTGATGCTACACAGGCTAGTTGGAGACTTTTGAAATACATGAGTGAGGTCAGCATACATTTAAGAATACAGGAAAACACTGCTCTTTAACTCTCTGTTAGTGTGTTTACACACCCAAAATGTTTATCATGTAGCAGACAGGCAGAGTTAGACCAGTTCCTTGTGCGTCTTATCTAAGCCTTGGTGCTGGTTCAAGTCCAAGTTATCAGCTCAGACACATTTTGCCCTTAATGGCTGCTCTGCTTCCATGCTGGCCACTAATGCCAACTCTTTCATCGGCTTTTGGATATATATATTTTTTTGTGATAAATTTGTTAACACCTTCAGACATACAAAACAAATTCCACAATGTGACAGGCTTTTGGATATTTTTCACTTAGCAACTAACTGCTGGACTTCCTTCAACATTTGGATCAAGTACTAAAAAAACCATGACCTTCTAAATCAATTTGAAACTACATTGTTGGCTGCAATTTCCAGCCGATGGATACATTTCATGAGGGCAACAATGGTGCTCTTCCATGAGCAGCAACGTTGCCCTATATTTCTCTTGCTGCTAAGACATACATCACAACCTTAGTGACTTTGAGATATTTAGACAGGTCCTTAACTGAAACCCAAGGGTTCTCTTCACCTTCTTAAACCTTTCTTAACCATCTTGCCTTATCTGGCGTTCTCTGAAAGCACAGGTGAATGAGGCATAGTTCCTGTCAGCTTGTGAAGGGATAAATGTCAATAATCAATATTTTTCATGCTTTTTCTACTGCACAAGGTACAACTAAGCACTAACTTCAATTTCAACTCATTGATGAAAAACATCTGACTTGTAGTAGTTTTTTAGAGGACAGGGTTAACAAGGGGTTAACATATCATTTCCTGTTTGGATTTTTAATATTAAGATTAGGCTATTTAATAAATATGCCATTTCGGAAAACAGATTGAAAGATCAGACCAGATTTAATGGATACATTGTGCATAAATGTAGGATTTATTTCAACAAAAAACAGAGTTGCTGAATGTTAAAACAGTGGAAAGACAGATTTGGTGAGTTCCCGTTTGAATGAAATATGTTTTATGATGAGTTAACAAGGTGATTAATCTTGTTTTAGTTTGTGAGACAAACAAATTGAATTCAAAAAGGTGTACGGTTGTATTTTTCTGTTTAGGTGTAAGAATAATTCCTTCCATAACATTTTATTGAGTTTGTTTAGTTAACTAAAAAGCAAAACAGAGCTAAGCAAAGTCGCCACTTGTGTGCAATGCATCCTGGTACATTATGTAGGCCACTGCCTGTTTTTACTACATAATTAATTCACCAAACGATTACTCTAGAAAATATCAGATTAAAGTGCCCATATTTTGCTCATTTTCAGGTTCATAATTGTATTTTGAGTTTGTACCACAATAGGTTACATGGTTTAATTTTCAAAAAACACCATATTTTTGTTGTACTGAACATTGCTGCAGATCCTCTTTTCACTCTGTGTCAGGTCTCTGTTTTAGCTACAGAGTGAGACATCTTACTTCTGTATCATCTTTGTTGGCACTCACACATACGCAGTAGCTAGGTAAGGATCATAATCAGCTAGCTAGCTGTTTCCATAGACATTAAGACAGGGGTCTTCAACTTTTTTTAAGCGAAGGACCCCTTAACGGAAAGAGAGATGGAGCAGGGACCTCATACTACACATACTGTATTGTATAAAATTAAGTTGCATATTAAACTGGGCCTACAATAACATGTAGGGCGGCCTAAAGCCTTTATACATACCATTTTTGCATAGAATACTAAGCTATTAAAATAGCCTTATAATTGTTGCTATGATTTTATAAATCATGTTTTCATTTTAAAACATATATGTGGCACAGTAATCAATCAATCACCATCTTTAGGATTAACTGTATCTTTTTTAATTGCTATATTATTGAATATAACTACCTTTTTTAAATGGGGGGGGTTTTTGGCGGGGGGGCTTTGAAGATCCCTGCATTAAGAGAAAGGATGTTTCTTCTTCTTCTTCTAAACGAGGGCGTACTTCCAACTTTGCGTGGAATACCTGCAGAACAGGGACATGTAAGTAGTTCTTTTGTAGATTAATGGTGAACTAGTGTGTGTTGTAGCAGTGTTTTGCCATTGAGAAGGAGGTAGCATGCTAGCGCTACCATGCTAGTGGTTCGCCACTTCGTCTCGGCTACTGACTTAGAAAGCCCTACAGATTTTGAACAGCTCCCCCGGAGACTGAAGGCAGCTAACATTCAGAAACCCGTATCTCACTCAAAACAGCATGGATGTTTTTTTTTTCCAAGTTTGTATGCGTGTGGAAGCACCAGAGACACAAAATAACACCCCAAATCCCAGAAAAAGTGTTTTTTTTTTCATAATATGGGCACTTTAATCTATAAGACAGCGCCTATAAAAGTTATTTATAAGAGAGTTAATAACAACGGAGGCTGACATGGAGACTGAAGAAACTTTAGGTTTCCAAAGCTGAGATGGAAGAAAGATATCTCTGTTGCCTGGGTTTTGCCTATTTTTTTAATATTTTGGTGTTCACATCCCACACATCAGCATGAACGCATCATCCAATGACTTCATCCAATTCTTCATCCAATATGAATCCCAGTGCAGGCAATTTCTAGCTGTCTATCTAAATCTGTTCATTATCCTTGTTCCAATAAAAATTCCAGTTTCCAGATGTACAAAGCTGAGAAAACAAACACATAGCAACTAAGCTATAACTGCTGCCAAAGGTTCCTCCAGTTATTAGAATGTATGAATACAGTTATGTGTAGAAAAAAAAAAAAAGTGCAATTACTTATTTAACTAGAAAGGCACATGGAGAGCTCAGACCTCCGCCAAGGTTGTGGCTATTGCAACAAAAGTGAAACATATTTTGTGTATTTATGTAGGGGAAAACCCCTCGAAATACATTTTAGGTTTTATACAAGTCTGAGCAGCATGTGAAATGTGAACACACAGCACCACAAATAGAGCCTGATTGACACCAGACCCTTCTCAGTTGTAACTGAGAGTGGGTCTGAGGAAGATTCATTCACAGCTCATTTCCAAATGGGGCGTCACCAACGGACGCCGCTCAAATGCCTCTGGGCGCAATTGGATCCAGGTGACATAGCAGCGACAGCGGAATCAACGGGTTGCTGCGCTTCGGTGCGGTGGCCGTCATGTTGAACGTAAACAAAAAGCTGCTTGCCGTCGCTGCGCTATCGTCATCGTGTAAAGCCCGCCTCAACGGTTGTGATTGGTGCCTCGATTTGGAAAAATTGGAAATGGCTTGAATGGGCTCTTGGCCAGACTGACTTGCAGAGCAAATCTCAAATTTGCCGGAAGTTCATCAGGGTTTTCCCAGGCGACCACAAATATGCAACATACAACTTTTCTGGTGTTTATTTATCACTTATTTATCCTCTTTTGCAGGTGACACAAGGTCGTCAATCGTGTGGGAAGAGGAAGACATTGTCAGTAAGTTGCAAAGAAAGCGTATGTTGCCATATGGCAACACCATGCAGTAGAGGCAGGAGAGGGGAGAAAGAGAACAGGATCTGTTCGATTGTGACACCTTTAGTCAAATGATATATGATACTCCTGACTCATTGATGATAGACTTTAGATGGCAGGTGGTGTTATTTGCATTGTGTAACACCACCAAGATAGATCTTTAGATCTTTGTCTCTAACGCTTACCACAGCCATCACTATTCATCCCTATCCCTCCCCCTACTAATGTCCCATCTTCAGTTTATTTTCCCACACTTGTTGTAAGCTGAACATTACAATAGGTCAGTCACAGTGAGCCACTTCTTAGCAGTGTCAGCAAGCTTTGACACGCTCTCCTTCATAACATAGTAATCCCACAGATTGTATATCTCGCGGTTATGATTGTTTAAAAAAATAAAACTTTAACTCTTTTTATGCACATTGTGTTGTGTTCTTTATACTATGACATGCTTCTCCTTTATCTCCTTGCTTACAGTTTTGTGATACATCATCATATATTAAACAGTAACATCTGTATCATCACCTATACTGTGGCTATACACAGCACTAACGCTGTGGTGTTTAGGGGTGTAAGAAAAAAATCGATACACTTGAGTATCGCAATATTTTATTTTGCAGTACTGTATCGATTTTCAAAAAGGCAATTTTTTTTTTAAACGTTCAAAAATATTCATGTTCACGTTTATGTTGTGTTTAAACCCCCTACCGCTAGATGGCTATGCTGAGAGACACCACTAGTGTCCTTGCCTAACTGTGCCTAGCAGTGCCTGACTTTTTGCTAGAAGCTATCAATGTAGCTATGGCTGAACTTTGGCCTACTTTAGCATATAAACATTAGCTCACTAAGAGCCTGTGAACCGCAATCCCAAACTGGCAGTTAGATTTTCTGTGTACCGAATGGTTTACCTAAAGTAAAGTTCTTTGACTTTTATGAACATCATGTCTTTTTTTTTTTATATTAGTTTTTCTAAAATTATACTCCCAAAATCCCAATATATCGCCTTACACACAGTATCGAAATATATTGCAGTATATTGAATCGTGACCCATGTATCGTGATACGTATCGTATCGCCAGATTCTCGCCAATACACAGCCCTAGTGGTGTTTTCCAGGTAGGGAATGAGTCCTTACCCCAAGTGAAGGAGTTCAAGTACCTTGGGGTTTTGTTCGCGAGTGAGGGGACAATGGAGCGGGAGATTACATTCAATTTATCGCACCGTTGCGACAAAAAGAGAGCTGAGCCAGAAGGCAAAGCTCTCGATCTACCGGTCAGTTTTCGTTCCTACCCTCACCTATGGTCATGAAGGCTGGGTCATGACCGAAAGAACGAGATCCAGGGTACAAGCAGCCGAAATGGGTATCCTCAGGAGAGTGGCTGGCGTCTCCCTTAGAGATAGGGTGAGAAGCTCAGTCATCCGTGAGGAGCTCGGAGTAGAGCCGCTGCTCCTTCGCGTCGAAAGGAGCCAGTTGAGGTGGTTCGGGCATCTGGTAAGGATGCCCCCTGGGCGCCTCCCTAGGGAGGTGTTCCAGGCACGTCCAGCTGGGAGGAGGCCTCGGGGAAGACCCAGGACTAGGTGGAGGGATTATATCTCCAACCTGGCCTGGGAACGCCTCGGGATCCCCCAGTCGGAGCTGGTTAATGTGGCTCGGGAAAGGGAAGTTTGGGGTCTCCTGCTGGAGCTGCTTCCCCTGCGACCCGACACCGGATAAGCGGACGAAGATGGATGGATAGTGGTGTTTTAAAATTGGGTACCATATGCCCCTTTTTAACTTTGAGCACCTGCCCCTTCAGAGGTCTCTGCACGGCCCTGCTGCGTGGGTAGGTAACTTCACCTAGGTTCGTGTGTCTCGCTTTCGTAGCGTCACACTCATCGCAATTCGCAGATGCTGTTGCACTGCGCTGTTGTTACCATGTTTCCGTGAAAATCATGATGTTGCAGTCCATAATACATTTACGAGTGGTGATCTGCAGCCGAAGACCATTCATTTTGTTTGCTAAAGACTGTACAATGGCGAGGAAAATGCTGCAAAGTGATAGCCGATAAGGAGTTAGCACTGATGGTGATACTTCTGACTCATTAATGATAGACTGATTAGGGACTTTAGATGGCATGTGGTGGTATTTGCATTGTGTAACACAACCAACCAATCGTTACTAATTGTGTAAGTTCTAGAAACTTTTGCACAACTCAATGAATTTAGTCTGTCATTCCAAGTCATGCTTTGACAAGTAACCACACGTCCATCTATTGTAGTAAACTGTGCTATCCCTTGTGATCTCCTTTTGTTTTTTGACAAGATACAAGCCTCCCTTAATATCATTCTCACATGCTAAAAAAAAAAAGAAGAGGGCAAAAAGAGGGCAAGAAGGCAGGAAAGGTTTTCCAAAACATTTGTTTGACTGTGGGATATAATCTTCACTGAGCAAACAGTACAATAAGAGAGACTAAAGTTCATTAGGACATACTCAACGACGTTGATTATAAATATTTGTCGACGCATAATTTCATGGTCGACTTGTCATTCCAGATTTGTTATGGGGCAGGGCTCCAGACTACGACCAAATTGTTATTTTTGGCATTTTGCTTGACTACTCGGCTTGACCGCGGTGCCCCGTCATCCATTTTCCATTGCAGATTTAGTACCACCTCATGCCTGTGGCTGGTCGTCATAGAGACAACGCAGGAAACTGCCGTGACCTAACGCAACACACACACACAGAACGTCAAAGGTGTGTTGTTTTTGACTCACGGCATGTGGCTGTTGCCACAGTCAGAAGAAAAATGTTGTTTCAAAAGAAGCTGGAGGCAGCAAAAAAAAACACAGCTGGCTAAACTATTTAAAAATGGCGGGTTTGTTCAGGACACCCCTGTCTGTCGCTAGCAATGATGACACAGTGATTAGTGACGATTCTCTCTGACCAATCAGTAGTCTGCAGGTTTTCACGTCACCTTTTCGTATCGCCTCAGCTCACTTGGAACCTCGACGGAGGTGATACTAAAAAAAATACCTGTTAGCAGGTACCAGGGACTTTTTTTCGTAATGGAAAACCAAAAAAGGCGAGTAGAGTCGAGGCGAGTCGAGCAGGTACCATGTAATGGAAAAACGCCATTTGAGACGGTGAGAGTATTTTTTGAGACGGTGCAAGTATTTTTTTTAAACTACTCGCACTTGTGCGACCTGCAAATTGTATGACTTTTTTATTTTATTTGAAAAGGAGGAGAGAGCGAGTCTGCCAGAGTTGGCCAATGTGTGTGAGAGGGAGAGGGTCCGTGAGTGATTAGTTACTGTGTGCGTAGGTAACTTCACCTACACTTGTGTGTCTCGCTTTCGGAGCATCACACTCGTCATTCGCAGATGCTGTTGCACTGCGCTGTTGTTACCATGTTTCCATGAAAATCATGATGTTGCAGTCCATAATACATTTACGAGTGGTGATCTGCAGCCGAGGATCATTCATTTTGTTTGCTAAAGACCGTACATTGGCGAGGAAAATTATAGCTGATAAGGAGTTAGCATTAGCCTAACTTTAGCCCTCTATGGGGTTGAGGCATTACTGTTATAATTGACAATAATAATAATAATAATACTTTGTTACATTTATTCAATATTAGCTACGTTGTTTTACAAGTTGTCATATAAATGACCAATGATGTTCTATTCCAAAGTCTTGTCGCTGGCGCAGGACCATAGTTTCTAGAGCACTAAATTTACATTTGCACAGTGTATTATTTTATTTATTTTGATTGTAACCAGGAAGCAGAGATCGAGGGCGTGATAAAAATAATCGTTGACTAATCGACTAATCGAAAAAAAATCTACAGATTAGTCGACTGCCAAAATAATCATTAGTTGCAGCCCTAAAGTTCATATTGTCCTAGTACTGTATATGTACTTCTTACTGCTCACACCCACTAGGGCTGAAACGATTCCTTGAGTAACTCGAATAACTTGATTACTAAAAATCCTGAAAATGATTTGCCTCGAAGCATCGTTTAATCAATGTTACCAACGTTGTATCGCTCACGGTGTTTTCCGCACAGATCATTATTACTGTCGCACACTTGACGCTGCTAGCGACACGTGCCATGAAGACTGATGCCGCAGATTACAAAATGAAGGGGCTAAGAGAAGAGACAGGCTGAAGAAAACGAGAGAAAGTGTCCAAAGTTTGGAATCAGTTAAAACGTAATTAAAATGAAAACTCTGTACAGTGTGTCTATTGCAAAATCACAATAATAGCACGACGTCAATGCTTTCAGCATCTCAACAGAAAACATTGAGTCTAACTTAATCATCCATTCCACGAAGCCGACCAGACAAAAGTAAATCACAGAGTCGTATGGACGATGAAACTACACCAAACACATCAACTATCAAAGACAAGAAAATACGTAGTGGTGACAACAATGTGATCTAAAGAGCCGGAAAAACAGCTGATTGTTGGCACCATTCTCTCTCTCTCTCTCTCTCTCTCTCTCTCTTCACGGAGAAACAGCTGATCAACGATCTACTAGCATAAGTGTAACAGCTATAGCTGTGTAGCATTGTAATCAAATATATTTGAAAATAGGTTGAGTATAACTTATATACTTATAGGCCTATATACAGATCAGTCTCAGGTGGAAACTTGTAGTTCTGAAAGTTAAGTTGCACAAATTAAGGTAATGTTTATGTTTGTTTAATGTATGCCTTAGTTTGAGGTTGTTATTGCATTTCAGAAAATGTTTTCTTTAAAAACAATGTAATATGGCACTTAAATGCACTTAATATGTTAAGTTTTTTGAGAGATGATATTGTAAGCAATGTAGGCAATAAAAATGTTGCTTTTTCCAAAAATTAAACCAAACTATTGTATATATTGCTCTTCAATAAAACAAAAGTATTTCTTATTCCTTTTTACTCGATTAATCGATGGAATAATCGGTACTAGTACTAGTAATCCTCGATTACTAAAATAATCGATAACTGCAGCCCTATCACACACTTACAGATGCAACACATTAGTTGTTTCAGTGGGTTACACTTCCCCAAACATGTTTACAAAACGTGTTTGTTGATTTCCTTGTAATGTTGATGCTTTTATTATATTCTTATTTGTATTCATGCTTTGTTTTATGCTGTTTTTAATGTAAAGCACTTTGGGTTTGCATGTAATGAAAGGTGCAATACAAATGAAATGGGCATTGATATCCAAGCTAATGTAATAACAGTTTACTGAGGGCACCACACCATTCTATCATCTCTTATAAAAAATAATTTGTCACACTACTTCATCACAAAAATGTACAGAAAAGACCACAGATAATGTTATGAAAATGAGATGGGGAACACACCGGACTTTTCTTTCCCTGCAGCACAGTAATGTATGTGTGTGTTTGTGCAAATGTTTTGTGTGCTGGCTCTTGCTATGTTAAAGGGACAGAGGCACTGTATTTAAAATATATTCAAAAGACTGCATTATGGAAAAGATTTTGGTAAAAGGGATCCTTTGAAAAATACCTCCTAGTTCAAAAAAACACAATAGACTGCAAAAGTAATGCAGATGTCCTAGCCAACACAGTAAACAGTAGGTTACTAACTGCCAATGTTTTGACCATGTTTTTCAGTCACCCATGATGAAGTCAGTTAGGCTTCCTAAAATAGAATGCTTCAAAAACTAAATGAATCTGAATGAAGACTCTGGGAAACACAGGGCTACTTCACATTTCACTTCACATTCACCCTAAAACACACCACAGTGTGGAGTGTTTTCATTCTTTTGGGTTCAGATGTAAGTGCAAGTCACTCTAAGTTCCGGTACTCCTAAGATTGCATTGATTATTATGTTGGTGTAAAATGTGACATGGAACAATGTGCAGCTTTTGCTGTTGCTGTTCCATTTTAAACTCAAAAACTGAACTTTTTCCCATTACAGCAGCAGTGCAGTTCTTTGTATGTGACCTGAATTAAACTAGCAAGCATACTGTACTTCCCCCATACTGACTAGCTATGTCTGTCACTGATGTTCTTCCAGTAAAGACCTAAACAGAAATGCTAAATCAGCTGTGCTTTGACAAGTAGCTTAATGAATCAACACTGCCTACTAACAGTTCACATCATGTAAAAAGCAGGAACATATGTAGGCTACCTGCTTTTTGAAACATAACAAACATGTATACAACAGTACACTATTTACAGCATGTCTAACCCAAAATAGATACTAAGTATAGCTAGCCTTGCAGTGATAAATGTTGAGTTACTGTATCTGCTCCCAGCCCAGTAGTCCCCTAAAATGGTAGGCATATTAGTCTACAGTCAATTTAACACTCCAAATTAGTAGGCTACTGTACGGTGGGAGTCTCAAAAATCCATCAAACCCTCTAAAAAAATGATTATTAAAACCCTCATAAAAGCAGGATTTATTACAGGGCTGTTACTACTATTACATTACTTTACAACTTACTCTGCGTGTTGTCTTCTGGTGTGCTGCTGAGGTTGCTTGAGTTTTCAAAAAAATCAACAGCTCTGTCTGTCTTCGAAGTCCTAACGTTACAGAGTCAACCGGGGTGGGCTCGCGGCGTTAGCTAGCTAAGCAAGCCACAGACCAAACGGTTTACGTAAGTTGTCAACCAAAGTACCGTTGCTTCATTATTTGCCCCGTTAACTGCCATTCCGTTGGTCTTCACATCTTGTCCTAAACTGTTCTCATGTTACGCTTCGCACCGAGTCACTTGGTAACCTCTCACCGAGCTCATTATTATTTGCCCGACATGACGCTTGGGTTTAGGTGGAAAAGGCAACTGTCAAGCTACTACTAGCCTGACTCACTCTCCTAATATGAGTCGATGATGATAGTAGTCTACACTGTTAGATGATGACGGTGAGGGCGGAGCGCCTCCAAGCCAAACGGTTTAGCCTGCTTTCTAACCCGCTGGGTGACTCGGGTTTTTCCGTATTTGACACAGAAGCACTTTTTTAATACTAGAATTCCCTTTAGTTAATCTCAGAGCTGAAAAAGTCAAAAGTCAAAGCAAGTTTTGGAATGTAAATTGTAACTAGGTAGTCTACATTTACTCTCATACTGTAGGCTGAGTACAATTTTAAGGCTACTTGATACTTCCATGTTATGCTACTTAGTTCAAGGCTACTCCACTACATTTGTTAAGCTATTTTTTTATCTTTTTTTTTTTTAGCATTATCATCACCATGCGTTTATTCGGCTACTCAATTTCATTATCTCCATTTATGCTATAGGTTTACACACAATATGATATCAGAACCATCGGTGCCTGTGTAGAAACCCTGGTGAAATAGAGGCACTGAAGGCGTTAATTAGTTCACGAGCTCCTGGGCAACACACACACACACACACACACACACACACACACACACACACACACTCACTCTTCTGTCTAAATGTAAGATCCTCAGCAGAAAGCCGGAGGAAGTCGGGATGCTTCACCGCAAGATCCATCTCATTCTTCTGCATGTGTAGACCTTAACGTTTTTTTTCTGTCAGTAATTGTTGTAACTGTATGACATAAGGCGAATAGAGACTCACTGTTCTCTCTGAGTCAATTGTGGTTTTCAAACCGCTGGATCCATCATCACGGATGAGCCTGCAGTAAAAGGTGAGGCTGCATCATCACGTCAGTGATGGTCTCTCTAGCTGCTATTTGACTGACTGTGGTGCATAGGTTTTGCTTAATTGCAGACCAGAAGTACAACTCATGCTAGATTGTGGCAATTGCGATTTTCTAAATCAGTGGGCTTTATACAGTATATAGTTGCACCAGGAGTGCCAAAACTTTAATCACACTTAAATTTCGAAAATGTACACTGGCCCACAACCTATTTGAAAAGACAGCTCAAAGCTTTTCTGTATTCAACCTCTAAAAAACTGTGAACCAAATATTCTTTCAAATCCACAGACCAGCATGTCAAGCTCCTCTGACACCCTACAGTTTTGTTTCCCCACCCACGGTGACTCCATCCTGAGCAAAATCAATACTCTAAGAGAGGAGCAGCGCTTCTGTGATATCACTCTCCTCCTTGGGGGTCCGCAAAGCGCCACTGCCCAGCAGCCTCTCCTCTTCCACGGTCACAGAGCAGTGCTCGCAGCGTCCTCAGACTTCCTACGTGACCAATTCCTGCTCCACGAAGGCCGGGCTGAGCTCAGCTTGGGTATAGTTTCCAGTGTGGAGGTTGGCAAGAGACTTCTCCTGTCCTGCTACACCGGGCTCTTAGAGGTGCAATATAATCTTCTGCTTCTCTAAACTCCTTACAGTAAAAACAGAGCAGAATATCCAGAATATAACTATACTACCAAATCTAGAAATAAAGAACACAAATATTGTTACAACAACAACAGAGTAGGTGTTATGGACGTTTAAGATGACTGAGATGACTTTACTCACTGGTTGTAGTTCTGTTTTTGTGTGTGTTTAAAGTGCACAAGTGGACGTTAGACTTGAATCTTGTACTGTTAGTTGTTTTTTCCTTTTTTCTTATTATCAATTTATTGGGGTCCCTTGTATATCTATTACTGTAGGTCCCTCTGAGAGAAATGGTGAGCTACCTGACTGCCGCCAGTGCCCTCCAGATGAGTCAGGTGGTGGAGAAGTGTGCCCAGGCTCTCTCCCAGTATCTCAGTCCCACACTGGCTTCCTTGAAACTGGAGAGACATTCAGAGAAGGAAATCCAGCAGCATGACAGTGATTGGCCAAATACCAGCTTCAAAAATCAGGAGGAAAGGGATGTAACCCAGCCCAGGAACAGCATCCAGGAAGCAAGTTCCACGAAAGGAGGGGCGGTTGAGATTCAGTCCAAGTCAAGGTTCAGCCAAGGACTCAAACAAGCCATCCTATCAAGTTCCCAGAACCAACATAGAGAAGCAGAGGAGGAGCAAAGAGAAGAGGAAGAAGTGTTATTGCTGGAAGCTCCACTGCAAGAATGTGGAGAGCTGATGGACTCCAATCTGTTTCGCCTCTCTGGAGCACATCTACCAAAGAGTCATTGTTCTGGAGATGAGCTGACAGAAGATTCAGACAGCATATTGGTCCAGAGGCCGTACCTTTGCAGGAGGTGTGACAGAGTCTTCCAGCACCTGGAGAGCTATGTGGGTCACCTGAAGAAGCACAGAGAGTACTTGTGTTTGGTCTGCGAGAAAGGCTTTTCCCAGAGGAGTAACCTGACCCGCCACATACACGTCCACACTGGCGTCAAGCCTTTTCGATGCCCGCTGTGCCACAAGACATTTTCCCAGAAGGCCACGCTGCAAGACCACCTCAATCTACACACAGGGGATAAGCCCCATAAATGTAAATATTGTGCTGTGCACTTTGCACACAAGCCAAGTCTTAGGCGCCACCTGAAGGACATTCATGGTAAGAGTAGCCTGCAAAATATGCTTGAGGAGGATGTGCACTGATGATAAATAAGCAGTTTCTATATTACTTTGAGAATATGTCAAATATGGTATCAGGAAGGACATTAAGCTACAGTTGACCTCGAATTAGAGTTTAATAAAGATAAGGTATTTCAATTAAAACATTTATTTTTTGTATTTAAAAGATTTATTTTAAGTCAGCAAAATCTCAAAGTGAAGATGATCTCACTTTCCACTACACCAGTGTCTCCCATCACACTGAGGGAGAATCATTGAGTTAATGCATCTGCACTGTAACATCTGGCTAAAGTAGTAAGGGTCCTTCTGTGCCTTCTGCAGCGTTTATCTCTGCCAGTACAATACATTGAGTTAAGACCTGTAGCATGCAATGTACACATTTCATTATGCTATATCATCTGCAATGGCATGTATAGTAGTGAATGCAATCTCATATAGGGTGGAGTTAGGCATTGTTTCCAACACCTTTGAGAGGGCTCTTGACCAAAGATTATTCTGCTTCACCAAGAAGATAAGCCATCGATAACTATGTAAGTTATAAGAGAAAGAATGTTATAATACTAAACATTTAATAATAGTGAACAAGTGAACACTGCTGTAATCACTGCAACAAATTCTGGATAAAAGAAATAATATGCCTTCGTAGTTTTAAAATACTATTTCTTGGCTGATTTGCTGATTTTTTGAATGGACTTTATACTGCATACTGCCTGTATATATATAAATATAAATAGAGGCCGGGGTCACAGACAGTCATTGCTTCACCATTTGACCCTTCTAAAATGTTGTGCAGCTCGCTGAGCATTACGTTATAAGTGAGTGGGTTCTCCTACATGGCTGAGAGAGTTTCCATGCTCTCTCGCTCCATTCTTTCCCTTTGCATCTCTCTTTTTCCTTCTGCCCAGAAATGTAACTGTCACTCATCTTAGTGAATGGACCAGTAGTTGTTGCCCTACTCAGGGCATCCAAGAATATATACCAAAATATATATCAAATGTGATTAAATGTTGAAGGAATCTGCTAGACAGAATACTTAATTTCACATGGTCCATCCACACACAGTTGCTCACGCACGCACGCATGCACACTCGCACGCACGCATGGACAGACACACACACACTCTCTCTCTTTCTCTCTTTTGCTCTCTCACACACACACATATACACACACACACACACAGTCTCTTTGATCACAGGATGGAGATGGATGGTAAACTGCGTCGCTGTGGTAAAGGGGCTGGGTCATGTCACATAGATTAATAATAAAAAAGTAATAATAATAATAACTTTTATTTATATAGCACCTTTCATGAAACCCAAGGACACTTTACAGAATTACAGTTAAGGGAGGTTGTAGGCTGTGGTGAACAGGTGGTGTTACAGGGATGTAGCATTTCGAATATCTGCAGGGAGGGGGTTCCAGACGGATGGGGCTGCAACACTAAAGGCTCTGTCTCAGAAGGTACAGAGTCTGGTGTGGGGAATGGAGATCTGAGGACCGCAGGTTTCAGGGTGGGGTGTATGGATAGAGGAGGTCGGAGAGGTACAGTGGGGCCAAGGCATGGAGGGATTTGTAGGTGAGAAGGAGGATTTTTATATTTGATGCAGGACTTAATTGGGAGCCAATGAAGGTGGATGAGGGTTGGGGTGATGTGCTACCAGGTCTTGGTGTGTAATTTGTGATTTTGATGAGATTAGAGATTAGGAAGGATACAGTAGACCTAACTGTTCCACTTTTTTTGTTAAATGGAGTAAATTGATGTAATGGCCAAGACTCTCAACACTGTGGTACTGTTGGTTGTGTTATTATCCTAATTAAAGGTGAGGTGTAAGGTGCAGATTGATATTAAAGTGTGCTGACCTCCTGATCCCATTTTTTGCAACACTGACTGTTCACTTTATTAGGGACACCTCTCTGACAATGCAAACAGCTCACTCCAGACAGTGAGTCACATATAAATGAAGCACTCAAATAAAACATTCAGATCGGACAGTTCAATCACTGTTTTACTTACATTAATATTATCCAGACTCGTTATGTAACTGAGTTTGAGTTCCTTGCAGTGCCAAATGCACCACTTGTTACCACGGAGACAAGTGCCTGTTCTTATTTTCACTAACTAAAGTAACTTTTTCATGCCAACAGCCTGATGCTTGTAAAAAGTGTTTGACGTAATGTAAATGTAATTTAGCACATAATTAGCTCTCTGATATGTTTCATATGGTTATTAGTAATCACATGATGTCCTCATAATGAGTAGACTCACCTCTCCTGTGGTAAACAGCAGGTCAGTGAGGAGTTATTATGACATAATTATAAACACTGGAGGTGAAGCATACATGGCCAAAGAGCCTGTTAAATCCTATTGAGATGCCAGACTAAGTCCATTATAATGTACAGGCTGAGGCTATCCAACTAATAGGATTAACCTCAGTGGTACATTTATTAACACAATGCAGTGTATACACCAGTATCATAGCCTATAAAAAGGCTATCTCAATATAAAATAACTATATTTTACATAAAATACATATATTATATTTGAATATATTCACATAAGACTGACTTTAGTTAGGCCACTATCAAATGCTGTAGCAGCATAACAACAACAACTATAGTTAATTTTTGTTTATTTAAGCCTTTGCAAAGAGTTAAGAGTTAATTAAACACACGTACATGGTTAGGTTTTGGGAGAGTAAACATTAGGCCATGCATAATGGGGAAGGCAAACAGTTCAGGCATGTTTTTTCTTCCGCTACTCCACTTCTCTAAACGCAGTACTGCAACAAAGCGAGCGGGAACTGCGTGTGTTTGTATGAACTTCCTCTTGACAGGCGCACTTGTCGAAGCGCATCCTCTGCCGGTCTGTTCCTTTAAAACCAGAGAGCCCACGCCTCGAAAAGCGGCTTGTTCCGGCTTTGCCACTTTACATCTTTTTATCCTTGCTCACTAGATTAAAATAGTGCCCCACGCTGCATCTCCGACAATTACGCACAAGCATTGTTGAACGGTCCGAGGCTGAACAAAACCGCGTCTCGGGCAGAGTAGGATGCGTGATGCGTACAGCGGTGCAGCAGCTCTTCGCCTGTGCAGCCCGGTGGTGAGTCTGAGACGCAGTTCAGCCACCATCACCGGCGGAGCGATACCACCATCTCCTCTCAGCCCCGGTTTGTTAAACTGAGAGTGTGTGGCTCACTGTACCTGAGCGAATGTGTCCGTCATGTACAATCGAAAAGGGGGGCAGAGGATCACAACTAGACCAAGGGACCTGTCTCTAATGCTCTGAAATGCAGAGCCATATCGCCCCCGCATTAAGAATTATCTCCCTGGGCCGGCTGCTGCGGTTGTTTTGCAACTGATGAAGATTTTCATTTTTATTTTGATGCGCTTCCGTGGATGTCTTTGAATATGTTTATTCTGGTGCTCTGGTGTAGTGCGTGAGGTAAGTGACTTATCCAGAGGTGCGCGCTACTTTCTTATGCTCGTCAAATCGAGATTTTGTTTCATGTGTGCAAAGCCTTTGGCATTTTGATGTCAGATTAGGACTCTTTTCTTGTTTATGTTTCCCTCCGCTGAAAACGAGGGATCATTTACCAGCAACAGATTTCAGAAATCATATCATTAGACCTGGAACTATTCGGCTACCAGCTCATCATCAATTCCTGCAACTGGTGCTGATGGAATATTATAAGAAGGCTGGTTGTATTGGAATTGTGGGCCCATAGCTCATAGCCATATACGAATGCAAACCAGGGTTTTCTAGAAAGAGTTGCAGCAGTCATTGCATGCTGTAAAGCAACATGAAATTGTAGATATGCTGCTGCAATGGTGGAGACTAGTTGATGTTACTCTTCCAGGCGTGATGATAGGCATTTGCACAGATGTGACATTTATGGAGGAACATCACTGTTGCTCTCAAAGGGACTCCTGAGCAGCAGCAGAGCAGTTTCCAAGTCCAGGTGTTGCATATTAGTTAGCCTTTAGTCTGATGCATCGCTGACATCATAAAGTTTAGGTATTGAGCAGCCTGTCATGTTGGAGGTTACTCAATAACCTGCTGATTTGCAGCTAAGTAACCTGATATTCTAGCAATATTATCCAAGGCTGCAACAAACTAAGATTGCATAACTCTTGGGTGCTTCTGTCACTGCAGACGTCTCACAGGCATAATAGTACATAGGCTTATATTACATGTGCTGTATAATACAGCAGCTTATGAGCTGTATGGTTGCCCTGCCTACCATACATTCACTACCCCCACACACTGTGACGACTTAATGAATAAATAATCAGACAGACCCACATACCCCCACTGTACACTCAAAAACAAGTGAGCAGACATGATAAACCTGTAGTAATCCTGTGATAAATGAAATAAATAGATACACTTTAATAGATAAATTATAGTGTGTGGGGGGGGGGGGGTATTTTATTAGCACATTTACAAAAGTGAGTCATGAGAAATATTAAAAATTTTGAAATAACAAAAACAGACTCATTTAAACAGCGTGTATGAGCTGCACATATTTCTCAAAATAAGTAAATTGCAGTAGTGATTACAGCAGTACTGTCTGAAATTACAGAATGATACCTTTGTTTTGTGCTGATGTGCTTCTTTAATGATAGTAACTCAGTTGTTGAGGAGATTTTGTGAATTATCTTTATTTCAAAGTGAAAACACCAATAATCTGGTTTTACTGCTCTCACACACACACACACACACACACACACACACACACACACACACACACACACACACACACACACACACACACACACACACACACACACCAGATGGAATGTTCTAATTCAGGGGCCACGGTGACAGTGAGAAGGAGTCTTCATATTACTTCAGTTTCCTTTCCCTCAGGTCCAACTCATGCTCTGTGGCAGTGTGTGTGTGTGTGTGTGTGTGTGTGTGTGTGTGTGTGTGTGTGTGTGGTGTGTGTGCATATATCAGAAAGGTTTTTGGATGATATGAGCATGACTGTTTGTGACAGCTCATTCCTTATTGCTGCTACTGATTGTTGTGGATCCATTAACTGGTCAAATGTCTAACTTTTAGATTCTTTATTTAAAATGTTTTCTTGCCTTTATTTGGTAGTTGATAGTTAACATTGGCAGGAGAGAGAAAGAGGGGATGACATGCAACACAGATCCTCATGTCAGAATGTGTTTTAAACCACTAGGGCATGACGAGTCCCCAAACGCATAGTTGTCAGAGCTAATACATGATGTCAGTTTGTCAAATACATCATAACAGCTTAGTAAGTTTCCCATTTTGTTTTTCAATCAGAAGAGACAAGTCAATGAAGTAAAGATGAATATTTATTATAACAGATATGTGATATTTCTTGGCAGAAAGTCTTTGGCGCTTAGAGGCTAGAGGGAGATTTGTAACGCAGTGGCGTCTGCCCTGGAGCCCAGACACTGGTGGTGGTGGTGGCTGATTATTCTGTTGTCTAGGCTGATGGAGCTGATGGAGCTAAAGAATCTGCAAAGACTGGCGGTGATTGGGAGGTGGAGGGGCACATTGCCATTTGAATGATTTGCACTGAAATGACAGCTGAAAACAACTGAGAGAACAGATTTAAATGGTGTAACAGCTGTAAACATTCCGCGTTCAGCAGCATGAATGTACTAAGGGCAGGGAGAGAATCATATTTAAAGGAGGCAGCAGCAGGATGATAGGCTTACAATGTAGGTGTGTCGCTGAGCTATTGGATAGATGAGATCAGCTGATGTGACCAGCTGAGGAGAGCAGGACTGGACAGAAAGGAAAAATTAGTGAGCATGTGTGTGAGGATTAAATTTAGATGTGTGAAAAATAAAGAAGACCTAAGATGCAAAAGTATAGTCTTCCTGACTGAATATATGCTTATGCTTCTCATGTATACTATACATACTTATGCTTCTCATGCTAGCGTCATAAACTGATTATTGTTTGGCTTAAAATTGCTCTGCCTTCCACATAACACAGAACCATTAGTCACCTTCTCTATACACAGGTTAATGTGGCGCTTCTGTCCCTGACGTGTCTCTCTGCAGATACTGGGGTACGATAGAGGTACAGTAACTGTGCCAGCTCACTCCACTGGGCCTACAGAAATACTCAAACTGGAGTTGCACAATGACTGACAGTTAAATGTCATCATGACACAGCAGCACAATCAGAAGCCAATACAACATACACAAGTATGTTAATGTGACAACCCCATACACACAGCCACATCAATCCATCATTACTACATGCATAGTCTCGCTTTGCAAGACCTTCCTCCACACACCACATTTATTGGAATTTCTTTAAACCAATCACAATCGTTATGGGCGGCGCTAAGCTCCGCACGGAGCCACTGCAAAATAGCCTCAGGAAGGAACTTGTTTTGGTGGAACATGTGTACGTCCAAAAGTTGTTTTAGTCGTGCGAGAGAAAACTCAGATTGGATAGATAGTCTAGCTAGCTTTCTCAATTTAACCTGCAGAGATCTGAGGAGCAGTTAACCATTAGCCCTCATAAAACCACTGGAGATTAAAATCCCCACACAAAGAAAGCGGAAGGAAACGGCGAAAAGACATGCATCCAGCGGAATTTCCTGCAGCTCCGGAGCATTCCCGGAAGTGGAACGTTGAGGATATAGACTACTACATGCCTAACCTTAGCTCTTACTCCAACCATAACCTAACCCTGCATGAGGGTGTATACTACTTAGATGAGCCTCCCATTGGCTGACTGCTATATTCTGCTTCCTTGTACTCTCCCTTTCAGTTGCATTGTTGTTTTCAGAGTCCCTGTTTCTGTGGGAGACAGCCATGACAAGTAGGGGTTGGGGAAAAATCGATACAGCATAGTATCGCAATATTTTTCATGGCAATTCTGCATCGATACACGGACGCCAAGTATCCATCTTTTATTATATAAATTGCACATGATCATTTTAGTTTTTGGTACTAGAATAATGAAAATCAATTGCTTTTTCGATCCACTGTTGGTAACCACAAATTAAAAACAAAATGCAAGTGAGATGAACAGAGACATTTATCTTTTTAGATTAAACAAATGTTGACAAAGTTTTCCTTTGGGGACATAATTTGAAGTTGGAAAAAGGTAATAAATTGCAATATATCACAGAATATCACTATTGTTTAAAATCGCAATAATATCGTATTGTGACATAACTATTGTGATAATATCGTATCACGGAGCCTCTGGTGATTCCCACCCCTAATTGCAAGGACTCAAACTCACAAACATGTCATGCTAATGAAAACTGCTATCGTTGCACAATAGCCATGTGAAAGATGTTTACCCCCGGGCGTGATATTTTGCAGGCACTGTAGTGCTCTTAGCCTGTGACAGCATGAGTCTACCTGATTTATTTCTACCTGACTTTTTGCTGGCAATGTGAGAACATCAACCATTACCCTTTTAGTTATAATCTCCAAGATCTCCCTTTTGTTCTCTTTGGAGACGGAGCTAACGTCAGTCAGTTGACTGACGTTAGCTCCGTCTGCCGTGTCTGGTGGACCAACCACTGCTGGGTGACAGGAAACGTGTCACTTACTGTGTCGCCAAAGAAACCCAGTTTGTAATATTGTGCATGTAAGGGCTTTCTTCAGTAGGCCGTATGCTCAATCACCATTAATTGTGTTACCTCATTCGGCGATAGATAGTGACTAAAGCCTAAACCAAAGTCCAAATACCCTTGAAAAGTGAGGATGTGCCAAATATCGTTGTAAAATGTTCTTACCTCAATGTTCTGAAAATCACTCTCTTGAGACAATTTCTCTCTTTCTGTCTCACTCTGTCTTTATGAGACATGCCAAAGGAAAATCCAGATGCCCTCCCCCACTCAGAGGGGGCCAAGTGAGGACTCACTGTCCTGAGCCAGATGATAGCTCGCCAACTGTTGGCTGTAAAGACACAATGTACTTCTCATCCTCCGCTCAGTAGAGTGGGTGGCTCAACTGGCCACTGCTTAAGTCCACGAAGCCTTCCTTCAACAATTTAGGGATATTTTGAATATACTGCATCTTTCTTGATGCCTGGGTGTGTTGAAAATGGCACATCTTCAAGTTTTCCTACACTAAAAACCATGCAACCAGAATTGCAGGCATGAAAGAATAAAAACAGAGCTCATAGGTCTATTTCCTCATCAGTCAGGGAGAGAAGCCTGAAGAGGAAGTTGAGGTCTCCCGTCACAAGAACAGACTTATTCATGACCGTGGGGGCTTTTTGTGTGTGGCATGCTTGCATAGGCCTACATACACGAGTAATGGTCCATTCATGCAGGTAATGGAAGTCTTGTGTGCATCATGATATTATGAACTCCCGTGCTGTGAGCTACTAATGCATATCATGAATCTAATTGTGGTGAGACAATGCACAGACTTGAATCCAGCCATGTGTGCAGGAATAATTTCTGCACAAACTCAGTCCAGTCCTCGTGTATTCTGCCAGGGACTCTCTGTAAAAAACAGGATGGAGCAGTTGCTCAGAGCAGGAACAGGTGGCTGTCAACGTGACTACAGCCAGTGAATCACGGTGAACAGTTGCCCCCAGAGTTTGCACCACTCGCTAATCTGCGCACACACAGAGGAAGAGAGTTTTATCCGGGCTCACACGCCAAGATAAAACTTCCCATCTTCATCGTCTCCAAACTTTGCCTGAACCCCTTTCCTCAATCGAGCGTTCCCTCACTCTTACTCAGACGGTGGTTCGGCAGTTTGTGGGCTACAATAGCCATAATCGGTGTTATATTTGGGCTCCTCGCGGAAGGAAATATGACGCTCGAGGACAGAGCGGAGCTGTCCACGCGGCCAGGGGGTCACCGCACACTGTGGGCAGTCTGGAAGGTGCGTAAAACTGGCATTATAACTGGCTACATATTATGATTTAAATCACATTAAAATGCATGTTGTTGTGAAGTCCTGGGTGTATATGTATACTTTTTTCCACTTTTTCCACTGCTAGCATGTTCATATATTTTGAGATATGTTTTTCAAATCAAGATATGATTTTGTGCACATGTTGATACATGGCTGCACAGGCTGTCAGAATCACACACACACAAACACACACACACACACACACACACACGCACGCACGCACACTGTTTGCAGAATATTTTCAGAACTGGTAGTCACCTGAGTTCTTTTTGTCCTAGGACAATAATCTCCTTTATACTCTGTGTGTGTGTGTGTATGTGTGTGTGAGTGTGTGTGTGTGTGTGTGTGGTGTGTGTGGTGTGTGTGTGTGTGTGTGTGTTATTTCACTGTATCTCTAAACCCATTTGAACAGATTTTTTTCCAGTTTATTATGGCGCCTGTTCTTTGAGGGTACCATCTGTCATTTTGGTGAGCAGTTTGAACAGATGCAACAGACTCTAAAAGCAACAGGTGTTGGCTGTCTGCACGCTGTGTGTAAAACACTTTGCATAATGGAGTCAGAAGGATGTTTTTTTATGTTTGTGTGTATTTTATGTAAGGTTTTCCTTTTGGTTAATTGGATGATGCATCAAATAGCATACAGGAGGTCATGAAAAAAGTATAAAAATATTTTATTGTATAGCGCTGTTATGTAAGAAGAAGAACCTTTGCTGGTATGAAATATTTTCAAAAATGTACAAAGTGGAATATTTGAGTAAATGTGACAAGAAATGAGAAAGTTCACAATCTTAGTAAAGCATGAAGGGAGCTTAGATCTTATAATGTTAACTTCTCCCACATATCTGTCTGCGCATTTGTTCGTTCAGTGGATCCTTTGTCGTACCCATTATTACTTTTTTCCCACTTCACTTTGCTTATTAGCATCTCCTTCTTCCATATGGATGTTTACATTTTGATGCTACTATAAATAAGCTCCAAAAAGTAGTGTTGTGTATCTTTATTTCAGCTTGTCTGTCTCACTGTGTGGCATTGTGCCCAGGTCAATACAGTCTTGCAAACTGTGCTCACCAAAATAAATAAAAAACTGAATGAGAGCTTTAGTTGTAAAAGATATTTGGGAACATTTGACATGAACAAAAACGTTGGCCTATTGTCTCCACCACTATTCTTGAATAATCTATTACTTTATGCATTCTAGAAAGACAACAACTCTCAAATATTTCGTTTACTGTAATTTAATTAAGTGTTATAAAATACATTTTGTTTTTCTACAAACTTTTATTGTTATTGTGATCTTTTATGATGTTTAACTAGTGTCCCATCCAAGTTGGTAATGAGATGAGAGAAATATAGACCTGGACTATAATATTGTACAAATTGTGTGCACAGCAAGGCCTTTTAATGTAATATGTGTTGAGACTTGGTAATTCATTATTTTAGGAGAGGGAGAGAGCACTTTTATTGCCTACATCAGATTAAATAAATGTATGACTGACTTTTATGGTGAGAGCAGCTGAAGATTGCCTCTGTACTTAGCTCAGCTCAATGCTTATTGCATTTGAATAATGATGTGTATGCTACTCCTTTATTTGCTGGATACCATTTCATTGTCTTTTAGCTTTTACAAAGTCCTTACCACTTACTGTCTGCATATATTTGTATAAATTGTATATATTTTCTGAATTAGATCCTATAGTTTTTGTCTACTTGATAATGCATCATAGCAAAAGTATTGTTGATATTTAAAGCTATGGTGGCAGGCGACAAATCTTTTATGGCAAGCAACTGAATATAAATACAAACAGAGTGCACATGCAAATAATGAATTCTAATGGGCCCTATAATCGTTACAATTTAAGTTGTAATTGTGGAGGTTTACGCATCTATTTTCCTACCATTATTTAAATTTGATATGTTTTTTGTGTGCAAATTCCAGAATATAATGCTTTTCTTTTGTAGTGTAGCTATAATTGAAGTTATGTTATTGTAATGACAAGCACACTGTGATGATTCTTAATATGTAAAGTCATGCCATGTGGTGGATTATCTAAAGTGCTTTATTATGACAGGTTAGTGCTGTCGATTAATGAAGTAGTAAACTGTCAGAATCAGCTTTCAAAATTTGAACAAGCGTTTTTATTATTAACAAATCGGTTATATAAATATTAGTCAAGCTCTACATTTTTACAGTAATGTGTCACTCACAGTCATCGTCGGCACTGGTGAGCAGGAGCTGTTGTCGGGGCTCGTTGACATGCATTCCCCCTGAGCTCAGCGACGCCTCCCTCGGTGGTGTGGTGTCAGGATGCCGGTGCAGGCGGCCCAGTGGACAGAGTTCCTGTCCTGTCCCATCTGCTACAATGAGTTTGACAGCAGCGGCCACCAGCCCATCAGTCTGGGCTGCTCCCACACGGTGTGTAAGACCTGCCTACACAAACTGCACCGCAAGGCCTGCCCCTTCGATCAGACGCCAATCAGCACCGATATCGACCTGCTGCCAGTCAACTGTGCCCTGCTGCAGCTGGTTGGTGCTCAGGTGAGTCGAGAGGAAAGAATTGTCAGAACATTCTTTGGGTGTATCCGTCTTGTGTGTGCTCATGACATGTGTGTCTCAGGTCCCAGATGTGCAGCCGGTGAGCCTGAGCAGTGCAGCAGAAGTTGAGAACTACGAGGTGTGCAAAGTGTGCGTGGAAGAGCTGGCTCTCTACCTAAAACCTATCAGCGGAGCAAAAGGTTTGTCTGTGTGTGTGTGTGTGTGTGTGTGTGTGTGTGTGTGTGTGTGTGTGTGTGTGTGTGTGTGTGTGCGCAGTTATGTATGCCTGTTTTTGTTTCTGTTTTTGTTGTTTTAAATGGTAGACTTTAGAGTTTCAGACTTGTGAAAGAGAATGAAACACTTCGTACTGAATGTGCGTGGGCCGCAGTTAAGCTGCCTGTGCAACTTGGCTTTCATGTTTCTCACAGTTCTCATGACGCCTGAAAGCTGTATTTGTATGGCACTGAGAGAATGTTCAGCTCTCTGTGTAACCAGACAAGAAAGATTTACTTCACTGAAATTGACCAGTTGTTTCCAGTTGTTCGATCAGACAATTCTGGGTGACGGTGCTGTGGTAGCATTCATTGTTTTTGGCGATTTCGATCATTTGGGCAATTAACACTTCGTCATGCTCTGTTTCC
The DNA here is from genome assembly GCF_010015445.1 of Perca fluviatilis. Taxonomy (NCBI): domain Eukaryota; kingdom Metazoa; phylum Chordata; class Actinopteri; order Perciformes; family Percidae; genus Perca; species Perca fluviatilis. Next base: position 17,115,013 of record NC_053128.1, on the reverse strand, counting down.
CTAAGAAACATAAACCACTGGTGGGAGATTAGATGCATGATGAACATTATCCATTCCATGAAGAGGCTTTAAATCCACATACAGAGCTGGTTGTAACAGATTTGAACTAAGAGTTAATTTAAGACTAAATAAATGAAATAAATAAAAAGAATGACTCATAACTAAAGTAAATGTTATAATTGTGTTGAATTTCCACATTGTTTTACCACAGAGCTGTCACCATTTGCAGGTGTGGTGAATCTGAGTCCGAGCGTGCTCAGCCGGCCAATGCAGAGGAAGCTTGTGACCTTGGTGAACTGCCAGCTGGTGGAGGAGGAGGGCCGTGTGCGGGCAGTGCGGGCAGGCCGGTCACTGGGGGAACGAACCGTAACCGAGCTCATCCTGCAACACCAGAACCCCCAACAGCTCTCTGCCAACCTCTGGGCAGCAGTGAGGGCGCGGGGCTGCCAGTTCCTGGGACCTGGTAGGTGTGAATGACATACAGCATACACCGTTCAGTGATATGAACATCTTGCTCCAAGACATAGATGTGTGAGGCAAGGCAATACATGTGATTTGTAAGACATTTGAATGCAACAAATGAATTTTTAGGCAGATTACACGTGTGTCTAAAGGTCCAGACACACAAAGTCGATAATCGCTCGTTGGACAGTCTGGTGAGGTCAGTGACTCGAGTCTGTTCGGTGTGTTCCGTGCCATTGTCCGTCGGAGGAGCTGTCAGCCTTCATTTTGGCCAATTTGACATGTATAATCGGCGGGGCGGGCACTGCCGGCAGTCGGACTCAAATGACCCATCTGATTGGTAGAGTGGTAACCCGGAAACGGGGAACTGAATGAGCATGACTAGAGTCTCTCAAAATCGGACAAAAATCTTTTAAACTGACCTTTGTCGATCTGAAATGAAGACAGATTCAGCAACTGCATGGCCTGTTTCTCGCTAAAAATGTTTTCAGAAACATGTTTCAGTGAACTATTTTAGTAAAATATGAGATCGTATTCTGAACAAGCCGCCATGGCAGTCTGTCTTTGAATTTCCGGAGAAACCAGACCCACGTGAAGCGTTCGTCCAATCAGCTGCCGGTTTTCATTTGTGTGACAATCAATATACAGTCTATGGTGACAATACAGGTTAGCACCGCCTGCTGTTATGGAGACGTATTACGTCTTGTCTCTTTGGTGTGTTCCGAGGCACTTTTTTGACCAACTCGGGGAGACTGATCAGCCCAACTGCCTTTTCTGCCGAGGGTCGGCCGTCTGGTCGGTGTGTTTCGACTTCGACCTGTGATGATTTCCTGCATGTCTTCCCCCTCTCCCCCCCCTTTTCACCTGTCCTGTCCATTAAAGGTGGAAAAAGGCCCAAAAAATAATCTTAACATTTTTTTTGAGGCACTATCATTTAAAAGATGTCACTTGATGCTGACTTTTGTAGCCTGTAAAATGTACAGATAAGAGCTGTGTGACAGGTTTGAGAACAACAAAGTGTCATCTTGCTTTTATTTCTTTCTTGTAGAGAGAACCTTTAAATACAAAGAATATAATTCACACTAGTATTACATCATTGTTAATTTCCATATTGCTTTGATTTGGATATTTTTGCTGTAATGATCTAATGTAATTTGGTTGCATTTTAAATTGCCTGTTTACAGTAGATTGCCTCATCAAACTGACTGCTGGTGCTGGTACCCAGTGTCCTGTGATGATTACTCATAGGGTAGATTCTGACTGGGAAACTGTTTTTCTTCATGATAACAGAATTAGTTTCTGAGGACACCTGGTTCTAAGATGGCTGTTTGATTGATATGTTGATTAAAATATGTATTGTATTCTCACCTCCTCCCACCATTGTCACCTCTCCCTGCCATCTGCTGTATCCCTACATCTCTTCCTCAACAGCTATGCAAGAAGATGCTCTGAAGCTAGTTTTACTGGCTCTGGAGGACGGCTCAGCTTTGTCCAGGAAGGTGTTGGTATTGTTTGTAGTCCAAAAACTCGAGGCTCGGTTCCCCCAGGCCTCCAAAACCAGCATAGGGCACGTGGTGCAGCTTCTCTACAGGGCTTCCTGCTTCAAGGTACGTGCAACATGAATGAGCATACATGCATAGAAACACATCAAACACATACTGTACATTTGTGCACATGCACCGACATGTGAGCAAGCTGCACTATAAAAAAATCTTCATGAAAAAAAGAAGCTAACCACAGCTCTTTGAAATGTAATCTACGTCAAACTGAACAAAAGAACCTCAGTTTGCTGCTGTCCCAAGAACCCAAGCCATAATAAATGACCTGATTAAAAGAAGGGTATTTAAATAGATCCTCATTTACCACCACATATCCCTTTACTGCAGAGATAGTGCTTCAAATGAATACCTTTTTTATGTCAGCAGTTTTCCAAAACTTTTATTCTTGTCAGTGTACATATAATAGTTTCCACTTAATAAACTCAAAATTAGTCAAAGTGTCTGAGTGAGTTTCGAAAAACCCCTTTTAAATTGTGGATTGAACTCTTAACATGACCCTGTCTGACATTAAAGTATTATACACATATATATGTGTTGCCCATACTGATATCATATATTGCATAAAAGTCATATCTGTAACGAGGACATAAGCATCTGTGGATATATTTTCCATGCATGCATGTGTGTATTTCTGTGCCTGTTATCTGATTACAGACATTGCTGGTAGGGCAGAAATGCCAGCTATCTGCTCCTGATGTAACAGCAGTCTATATTTGCTCTTGTTGCCCCGCCTTGCAGGACAGAGACAGACAGCTCAGAGATGCAGAGAAAGATAGTGCATGAATACAGAGAGAAAACAGACAGAGGATGGACAGCAGCAAGAGCTCCAATAATGATGAAATCTGATTCTGTTGGGTTGTGATTTTGACTGTAACAGATCTGTAAGTGATACAGCAGCTGGTTGTGTGTGTTGGTGTCTTATGATGATTGCTCATAGGGCAGATTCTGAACAGGGGGGAATCCCTTTGTCTGATCTGAATTTGAGTTTGTGAGTCTGAAGACACCACATACGTACAATCTGACTGGTCGGTAAATTTAGTTACATTTATTTGGAAAATTGCAAGGATGACTCTTAGCCTCCCATACCAAAAACTGTTTTATTTTACAGGAATAAGTCACCTTAAAATGAATATTTCATTATACCATTAGTTACTCCAATGTCACTAGTTAACGCTGTAATGTAATACACACTGAGGGCAAAATGCAAAAAAGTTCTGCACCCTATTCATTTTTGAAAAGTACATTATAAGTAGATATTCTCAGATAACAAATCAGATTTTCTGCCCAAATAAACAAATACTTTCTTGAATACAATAAAAAAAAAAAAAATCATCTAAATTTGGGCACCTGGATAGCTCGGTTGGTAGAGCGGGCGCCCATATATAGAGGTTTACTACTCGACGCAGCGGGGCCCTGGTTTGACTCTGACCTGCAACCCTTTGCTGCGTGTCATTCCCCCGCTCTCTCCCCTTTCATGTCTTCAGCCCTGTCAAATAAAGGCCTAAAAATGCCCAAAACATAATCTAACTTTTCATGCCAGCAGACATGCCAAAATGTACAATTATCAGTCGTGTATTGTACAAGAAGGAGTGAAGTTTCATTTTGGGGTGAAGTGAAAGATTATTTTATTGGTTCTGAATCTGTATCAAGGACAAAGGTCTTACAAAAGATAATAATCTGTCCATACCCTCCTTCTCTTCCTCGCCTTTCTTCACACTCTCCTGTCTCTCAATTCCCCCGCTTCCTTATTCTCTCTCCGTCCATCGTCTGTTAGGTGACTAAGCGTGATGAAGACTCCTCACTGATGCAGCTGAAAGAAGAGTTTCGAACGTACGAGGCTCTCCGGAGAGAACATGACGCTCAGATCGTCCACATCGCCATGGAGGCGGGCCTACGAATTTCACCTGAGCAGTGGTCTTCTCTGCTGTACGGAGACCTGGTCCACAAGTCACATATGCAGTCCATTATTGACAAGGTGCCAGTATGATTCATATGCCAGTTAGGCTGTCATTCCACTTGCCATATAAGTTTCAGCATTCATTATTGATGAACTAAATTTGGAAATTTCACACGGTCGGTATAACAAGCCTGTAGAGAACGAGGCACAGGGCAAATACATTCGTCTTTTCTTTATTTATTTTTTGAAAACTCACTCTCTGCTTCTATTTTCTGCTCCAGTTGCAGTCTCCAGAGTCGTTTGCAAAGAGCGTTCAGGAGCTGACGATCGTTTTACAGAGGACGGGAGACCCAGCCAACCTCACCAGCCTTAGACCACACCTAGAGCTACTAGCCAACATAGACCACAACCCAGGTAATTCTGTTTGTTTAACTGTATTCATCTGAATGCATGCGAATGAGTCTGAATGATTCACACTTCTCAGAATAAAAGGGCTTGTTCTGTTACACAAAGATCATTAATTAGATTGAAAAGTAAAGAAAATGGGCACTTACATACCAAAATGCAATTAACAAGCAAAAAAGAGAAGATAAAATATACAGATTTATTTTGTGTGTAAAATGTTTATAAAAAAAGTACAATGACAGCAGGGTGTTAGAGTTTAAAATCTTATGGCACTTCTTTTCAATTCTGAATTGTAGTTTCTTGGTTAAACTTAATTATTATATTGTCATGAAACAACTATTGGATGGATTGCCATGTTGCCCTTTTCATGTAGCCCCTCTGGTAAAATTTGTCCAGTAGGCTACTTTGTATTATGAGCAAATCTAATCAGCCTCAGCTGTACTTTGTGTTAAGTGCTATTTAGCAAACATTAGCATGTTAACATGGTAAACTAAGATGGTGAACATGGTAAACCACCACCTAGGCATGTTATAGCATTGTCATTGTGAGCAGCATGTTAGCATGCTAATGTTAGAGTTTAGCTCAAAGCACTGCAGTATTTTAACCTTTATTGATACGCGGGGCACCATCATATACATACTCTTCTTTTGCTGTCCTTTTTAGTTAGCATACTGTATAATGGATATAATGACAAACGTGTGTGCCCTGTGCGTCAGATAGAGAGTTTGCCCTGATTTAATGGTATCAGGATGTCTAATCTCAATTTATGTTGGATACATGTAAAATTCTGTCTAGGTCTAAGCCTTTATGAGACCCTGTACAGTGATAATAATCTCTTATTAACAGACTCTGTTATTGATCTGTGTGCAGATGCCCCGGCACCATCATGGGAGGAGCTGGAAAGTGTGATGCTGGCTGTAAAGTTGGTTGTTCATGGACTAGTGGAATTCATACAGAACTTCAGCAAGAAGAGCCACGATGCTCCCCAGGTACACTGATAGGACGAGATTGTTACAGTTATGTTATTTAAAATAGACAACAGAACAATGCAAGAAATGTGAGGAGCTGAAGGAAATGTGGGAGATCATAAACATAATATTTGCCCAGTGGAAAAGTGCAGAAAAGTAAAGGGGATAAGTACTACTAACTCACTACATATCTTCAAGAATTCAGTATTATCCCTTCTCAAAACATCATGTTGCTGTCTTTAATGGTATTGTCCGATAATGCAGCTACAAAGACTGAAACTGGTCACTAACAGTACATACAGTATAGTGGAGTGAATAGTGGCTGAAGCGCTCCTGTGTGTCAGCATCAGCTCTTGTCAAACAATAAACAGAGAATGAAGTTTAAAACAAACAGATACAGATTATTGCAAGCTATATATGAGTAGGCCTACATTCAGAATATAGTTTTCTTTTTGTTTTTTGGCTTTTTTAATACAGCTACAGTAAAAACACTGTGTACCACAAAGGTGATTATAAAGGTCAAATATATATTTTTTATTTTAATGCTGCTCTGTCCACACCTGTCTGTGGAGTTCGACGTGTGACGTGACATCATTCATTTGTGCCAGCACAGTGTCTTTGACATTTGTTTGACATCCATCTTGAAATTTTGAGACTTTTCCCTTTCAACATCTACAGTAACGAGTTGTAACAGTCTGCAAAAAAACATTGAATCACCATGGATATAGTTAATTAGGGGTTAAGAGTAAACATTAACTAACATCTTGACATGAACTTTACAATTACTGTATAACTGATCATTATTTAGTATCACCCATGTGTTATAACTATCACGACTTACAACTTTAGACTAAGGGCCCTATCTTGCACCCAGTGCAATTGACTTTGTATCGTTCCTATTTTGCACCCGACACACAGCGGACTTTTCCCTCCACAGACGCACGTTGGTAAATTAGGTAATGAACTTGCGCTCCCAGGGGCGGTTCAGCAAAAAGAGGAGGCGTGTTCAGGCGCAAACATTCCCTAGTGCTATTTTGCAGTTTCAGAAAACAATTCCGCCACTGACCAGGAAAAACCTGGTCTAAAGTCAGTGGCGCTAGTCTAAAGTCAGTGGTGCGTTATTCAGATGCTATTTTAGGGGCTCATGCTTGGCCATAATGTAGCGTGTGCACAACGAGCATTCACTTTGCTTCTCTCAGCTACACGGATGCAGCAGTTCCCATTTTTGCAAACCATACATAATTACAAGGAAAAATATTACTTAAAAAATGACTTCAGGTGTTTGGATAGGTCAGGAGGCACTTTACAGTACAGTCCTCAAAATGTCACAGCATACTTTGTGGCTGGTTGTGTTTTACACAACATTTCCATGAATCATGGATGTGTTGATGACATTAATGAGGAAATATTAGAGGACTTAAGGAGACGTGATGTTGAACTGCCGACGGGATTGGACACTTGAGAGTCCGGGAGTGGCGATGCGCTCCTGATGGAGCGGGTGGACAGAGATGGAGTGGGGGCAGGAGGAAGGGGCACAACAGGAGCAGGTGGTGCGTTTGGAGGACCACGCTCCATGGCTGCAGCAATCCTCTCCAAACTTGAGGAGATGCACCCGAGAGGCCGCAGCAACATCGCCACCCGGCTAAGACGGGTATTTATCCCATCCCGGACAACTCCCGCTGGCGTGCGCCAGGCAAATCCGCCGTCATAATAGCAATCCGCCATGGAACAAGCGCGCCTGCTCTTAAAGGGAATGTGAGATGACGCTCTGATTGGTTTATTGGACGTTACGCCCAAACCACACCTAGCTACTTCAGACCAACCCATTTTAGATTTGCGTTGGGCGCAAGAGTCATTTATCCGCCGGTGTAATAGCAACAGCGCCCGAGATCCGCCCACAAAGCTACTTGCGTTTGGCGTTTGATAGTTGCGTTTCAGATTGTTAAAATAGGGCCCTAAGAGTCATACGTTAATCTTAATTTATCGAAGACTTGCATGCATTAGTTTTATTTTACAGTTAATGTGCATTCTATCTGTGCATTTTACAGCCTCAGGCCAACAGCAAGTACAAGACCAGCATGTGCCGAGACCTTCGTCAGCAGGGAGGCTGTCCCAGAGGAACCAACTGTACATTTGCACACACACAGGATGAGCTGGAGAAGTGAGTGCACACTCACATACACTCCGAAAGACTCACTGTATTCAAGATAGAAAAATTTGCATTTATAGTTAGATAAAAAAATAAAAAAAAGTTTGACAGAAGTCTGCTTGTCCAACCATGGTAGTTATTCTAGGTTTTATAACTGCAAAATTACACCCTATTAACTAAAGTATCTGTATATGAGGAAGAATCTTAAATTGAATAAAATGAAACAAATTACATTAAGGGTTTGTAGCCCAAGATTCACTTACTCTGCCCTGTAAAAAAGGCCTTTAGAGTTTGTCTTCTGTCCGCTCTTTGTTTCTACACAGCCTTCCCAAAGTCCCCTTTTTAATTAGATTTTATTTATCTAATCATAAATGTATTTACAAGAGGATTTACAGGAGGTCCTGTGGGAATATGCAATCACAACATGTTTATTAAGATGTTCTCCTTTGAGCAAAACATAACCCTTCCCCATTGTACTGAATTTTGCGTTGTCCCTTATTCTCTTTACAGATTTAGACTGAGAAACAAGAAGAGCAGCAGCGTAGGCCGCGTATTCCCATTAGCACCTGGGGTTATGGGTAAAACCTTCACCATGGATGGCAGCATCCACTCAGATGTGTCTGCAGGCATGGGGCAGGGGCTCAAAGGCACAGGGGAGAACGCAGACTCCCTGACAGAGGGAATGCCCGGCCTGACTCACCCCCAACTGATCTCCAGAGGGGCTGACATGATGGAGGAAATGAATAGAGCGGTGCCAAATGGATCCAATGATGCTAAAGGGTCCAACGGGCTAACTACCAGAAACTCATCAGGGTCCACTGAACAGTAAGACTATTCATCGACTTATTCTCTGATGCTTGCTCTTGTTGGCTTTTAACCCCATGACCAGCCGAATATTAGTCCAGTTTAGCATTACTGTTATTGTTGAGTCAGATCGCAATAAGTTATTAAGCAATAGAAAAATAAACAAAATATAAATGATTATTTGTGTGTCAAAACATGTGGTTTTCTTTTATTTGCATTTGAATGAATCTAGTCAAATACACATTTACAAGTCACCTGATATGTGGATCTGCACACATTGAATATTTTGCATATGATTTTGGCAGAGAAGTGATGTTGGGACGGTCTGACCTTAGGTATGTCCAACTCATTCATGTGTTCATTCTTTCTTTTTATGTTGTCATTCTGTCCATCAGGAAGCCCATCTCACCTCCCAGGACTCCAGTCAGCCACTCCTCAGCATCGTCTCCTTTGACAACAGTTGGGCGGGGTGATGGTGGCACTCTTATGCCCAAACATGGTCAGTTCGTGCTGCGTGCACCACATCCTTCTCAGGCGTCAGAGCTGTACTATCAGGAGCCCCACGCATACGAGTCACCCCACTATCAACCAACCTGTGAGTCAATTTTTAAATAAAAGCTTAAAAAAAGACTTGATTGTTGTCTTGAGAAAGTGCAAATTTCTCTTCTTCTCTCTTCTCTTCTCTTCTCTTCTCTTCTCTTCTCTTCTCTTCTCTTCTCTTTTCTTCTCTTCTCTTCTCTTCTCTTCTCTTCTCTTCTTTCCTCCTCCTCCTCCTCTCCAGCAGGTTCCTACTACCAATCTACTCTTCATCCTCCTCACAAACCCTGCATGGCTCGCTTTCTTCGATCCACCAACGTCCCAGAATCCTCTCTGCCGCCCTCGATTGGCCCTCCATCATCTTCCTACCCCAGTGACCCTCAAGCGCCACACCCACCTTCCTCCTCTTCTTCGGGGTACCCGCCACACCCGCCTAGAGATCGGATGGGACCTACTGCCTTCCATCACCACCCGGGGCAGCCTCAGTATGGGCCTCTGGCTCCTGCTCATGGTGTTTATGCTCCCCTCTATGACAGCAGGAGAGTATGGAGGCCTCAGGTGAACCTTCTGATAATTATCATATTGCTGTTAATTTGATCATTCTGTAACTTACACTAGTAATGATGATTTTTTTTATCATTAACAGCTGTACCACAGAGAGGATGCCAGGAGTAACTCACTGCCTCCAGAGGTGCTGCATTCCTCTGTCTACCAGCCTCCACTCAGGGAGAGATTCAACTCTCTAGACAGCAACTACTGCTCCGGAGCTGAACACCGCGCAGGGCTACACAGGGTAGGTCAAATAATGCAACGTCTTGGCCGTGGGGAATACTCACTAACGACACATAGTCGTTCAAAACCTGTACCAACCGGCTGTTAATTAGCTACAGCTTCTCCCACTTGTTTTAGTGATGTTTATTGCAACGTTCGTAGCAGTGCAAGCACAGCATCTATTTCAAGAGCGTAATACCTTAGAAAACTGTGTATTTTAATTATTAAGTGGCCATACTATAAGAGAGATAATCCACTCTGAGCCATGCAATAATTAAAAAATAATGCTCTCTGCCAAAGATCTGTTTTAATCAATGCTGGTTTATCTTACATTTTAAAGATTTATTGCTGCATTCTCAGCAACATTTCCTTTCCTTCGGTTTCTCTTTTTACACCCACATATCATCTCACCTCTACCTTCCCTGCCAGCCACAGAGCTGCAGTATGTCGCTTCAACATCCTCTGTAGTCCTCCCACTTCTCACCCAAATATGTTTCTGCCTCCCCCACTCTGTTCTCTCCTTCTCATATCATCATATATCATTACCAGTATGACTACTGCAGTTCTACAGTATATTTTACAATGCTGTCTGGTAGAGCTGGGCAATATATCGATATTATATCGATATCGTGATATGAGACTAGATATTGTCTTAGATTTTGGATATCGTAATATGGCGTGTTGTCTTTTCCTGGTTTTAAAGGCTGCATTACAGTAAAGTGATGTCATTTTCTGAACTTACCAGACTGTTGTAACTGTTCTTTTATTATTTTCATTTACCCACTTAGTCATTGTATCCACTTTACTGATGCTTATTTATCACAAACCTCATTGTGTAAATATTTTGTGAAAACACCAATAGTCAACACTACAATATCGTTGCGGTATCGATATCGAGGTATTTGGTCAAAAATATTGTGATATTTGATTTTCTCCATATCGCCCAGCCCCATTTTTAAGCAAGACATTTTTCTTAGTTGTGCAGGAGAAAACAAACATTTTATTATAGTAACACCTATACATTGCAGTGCCATAGTCCTGCAATGAAAATATTCAATATACTGTACCTTTTGTGTCCACCACCTGTATGTACAGTATATGGTGGGAAAGACAAAAGTTACATTACACAACAAGCTAATACAAAACAACTAACGACTACAGGAAGTTTTATTTTTTTAATAAAGAACATCAGAAGCTTGACAATTTGTTTATTGGAGAGTTGTTGTATTGCATTATATTGACCAGCTTTTTTATTGTTTCCACCCCCACATCTTCAAAAAAAGCTCCTCTGTCTGCCCCGATGTATAGATCTACACCAAACATGAAATGCAATCAGAGCACCTGAAGTTGGAAACAGATTGGGAGAAGATTGATTACAAATATGATTCAACCGAAAACTCAAAGTGCTGTATTAGTAATGTATCTGCTAGCAGTCTGATTTGGTTCTGAATTGTAGTTGTCAATAATGGCTTCAGTCAGATGTGTTAATTATGTAAAATGTTTAAATATATTATGATGTAAATATTATATTAATTATCTGTTCATTCTGTCTTGTCCAACGCTCCGTTGTCAGGATTATGGCCGTGTTCCTCTCGGCTACGAGGATCTGTTCAGAAGGAAGCAGGAACAGTGGGCTCATCACCACCACCATCACAACACCAACAGGCCCTCCCAGTCCTCCCCCATCTTTACTATCGATTTTGGAACTGAGGTAGAAGATAAATGAGAGAGACAACATATGTACGCACATGAACACAGAAAGTGTTTTAAGCATGACAATTACAATTTAAATGCCACTGTGACCAGTTTGGTAATAGTGTCACTGCAGACACCTGAAACTGAGAGTGATCAATTGTGTATTTTACCATTTTTAAAATATGTAGGAACTACAAAGCTATCCTAAAAGCTTCCACCTCAGCTGTCCCCCATTGCTATTTAAGGGGGAGATAGTTGCTTAGCAACTGTGGAGGGAGACATCACAGCGATGCACAATTGTGGTGTATGTGCATGTGTGGGTGGGTGTGTATGTGAGCGAGAGAAAAAGAGAAAGTGAGAGGAGAGACTTTAACAAGCAGTGACTCAGGCTTTTACCAGAGTAAAGCTTTGTTTAACAGCACGTCAGATATGTGTTCGTGAAGACGTCCGCTTTAGAAATCACACACTTTTTATGTGTTTGCACACTGATCTCAATTTAATTTTGATGCCTCTGCATAACAAGCATAAGCAAACAAGATCGTCGGTGAAAAATACTGGCTGTTTTTTTTTTTAATGATATCCAGGGCTCGTCACGGGGATGGCAGCAAAGTGGCAGCAAGTCAGCACTGGCAGTGAGAGAATAAACTCAAATTAGTCTGCATCGGTATGAGGTGTATGAGCCCTTTTAAAGGCCCTGTATGTCAAAAAGTGTGATCACCATGTCTGTTTTGATGGTAAAGCAGGTCGAGGTGCCATATAAATACTGTAAAAGTATCAAAATGCTCAATCCACAGAGAAATACACACAGCCCGTATTCAGAAACTGGGCCTTTAAATGAGCCGTCAGGACCTCCGTTTTGGGAGGGGGGCTTAAAGAGACAGGTGCTAAAACGGACCGTTCAGACAGGATAAATACAGGTATGTTCAGACAGACAGCATGAGAAAAAAAGCATGTAAACTTGTTCTAGTAGAAACCCAAAATACAAGTATGAATGTGAAAATTAGCATGATACGGGACCTTTAAAACTTACACCTGAAGTTTAATATTCCTTTCTCATGTGACATTGAGAACCATAAAGACTCATCATTCAAACCTCTGGGCAATTTAGAGTGAAAATTATCCTATAGTGCCCCATGTATTGAGCAAACAGCAGTGTGTCTCACCATCATTATTAAATATCTCTCTCTCTCTTTCAGCGTGTGGAGAGCAGTGGAGGCCAGTGTGTGGGGTGCAGGTTCAGAGACGAGGAAAGTTTAGCGCACTACTCTCCGTGGTCCTGTGGTACCATCGGTCCCTGCCTCGGCTCCTTTGAGCCTGAAACGCTTGCGCACACCTCGGCTCACTCCTGCTCAGAGCACTCGGTGAGACTCTTTTCACACCCAGAAGTAGGCGCAGACACACATCCGAAGACAAATTCCATTTTTCATTTCAGTATCTCTGCGACAGTGTATGGATGTGTTTGAAAGGAACCATGTTTTTCTCATGCAGGAGTCGGACAGTAATGAAGCTGGTGGTGGCGGAGGCGGTGGCAGTAGTAGTGGTGTCGGGAAGCGATGGCTGCAATCCTTGGATCACTACCGGCGCTTGAAAGACGAGGACCCTATCATTCCCTTTAGTGAGGGGCCCATTATCTCCAAGTGGGGTGCCATATCCAGGGCATCTCGCACGGGCTACCACACCACCGAACCTATCCAAGCCACGGCTTGCCAGGGCAGCGCCAACACCACACCCATCAACTTCAAAGGTTAGGAGGGATAAAAGCCCTTTATTATTCATATGTCACCATGATGATGTTTTTTATTTGGATTTATTTATTTAATTTAAAGCTATAGTGCATAGCTTCTGTCACCCTCGTGAGGAATTCTAAGTAATGACAACAACACTGTTGGCGCATCCACGTGACGCAAGCCTTCGCTGATCGCGCCCCTACCCCTCCTCCACGTTTATCTCGTTAAATCAAGGGCAACACAGATGCTAAAAAAAGCATGATGGACTCTTCAGAAGAGGTAATTATCTTGTGATTTGTATGTCCTCTTTGTCTCCGAAGCGGAACGCTGCTGTTGTCTTTTCTCAGCTGTGATGTAAAACGCATCACTCGAGCTTCTGCGCGAGAATGACGCCGGACGATTTTGTAAACATAGCCATACTGAGAGAAATACAGAGATAATTTTGTGAAGCTGATAGGCTTAATTAGCTTTGTATCAACTCATTTGGCAATTGCTTGAATTAAACGGACGTTCATTAATATAAAACAGTCGCGCACTATAGCTTTAATCTGTTTTTGTCTCGTTTATTTTTAAGTCTGTATATTAAAGTTGAATATCTCATCCTGTTACTATAATGCATCTGGTTTACTATGAACTGTCCTATATCTGTAAAGCCCTTTGCAAACTGTGTTAATTATACAGATGCATAAAACGTGACACATGTGTTTTTTTATTATTATTATAAGGTAAATGTTGCTTTGATGTCTCCATTGTTTACATTTTTATTTCTTTGTTTTAGATTACAACCACCACTTAGATCACAGTGACTACAGGTGGAGCTCCAGAGGATCAGACTCTTCCAGCCACTCCAGTTTCCTAGAGAGGTACAACATCTTATTTTCCTTCGTTGAACTATGGGGAAACACACAAACTCCACATGGAAAGAACAGAGAAATTGAATAGGAAACCATTCAAATCTTAAAGTTCACAATGTGCTACAGAAAATTATGTGAGCATGATGAAGGCAATTTCCCAGTATTGGTTAGACTTCTATCTGCTAAAACCCCCCTGGGCACACATGGAAGTTCACTCCTTATTGTTTGTAACACATTTGCTCTCACTCTTCCTCTCTCAACCCTCTCGCTTATCTCGTTGTGCTACAGTTGTTTCCTCTCTGTGGTCAGACTAAAAATAGTGCTGCTAGCTGGTTGGTTAAAAAGCTACTGGGCAGCCAAGAAACACTGATGCCTCTTATGAACAAAATTTTTTCCAATTCACTCACATGTGATTTTAATAACCATTACCAGGCCATTAACACACAATGTATTTTATTTTACCTTCATTATTCCCACGATATTGATACCAAGAAATGTACAATTTTAATGTGCTAAACTTGGGAAAAAAAGGGAACAATTCTCTGTATCTGCATGTGTTTTAGTGAGCAGCTTTGTGCATCAGAACATCACTGCTGTCGAACCTCAATAAGCAGTGGAGAGAAAATCGTGTCTGATCTGCAAGTTTGTCAGACCGCCTACAGCCGGGATCGGGGCCAGGCCGAGAGCGAACCGGACCCAGATCGAGACATTGAGCTTGAACTGTGCGCTCTTGACTTGGAGGATTCAGACCCCCAGGACATCAAGTCTCCGGTTGGTATGATGATGTAAATCACACCAGAGTGATGGCACATATACAGTTCAAACACATGTTGCTGGATTATTTCTGAAGGGATGTTTTGAAGCTAAGAGTTCAATTTGCCTGACTTCAGTCTAAACATTTTGAGTGAAAGACTTCTATATTGTAAATAACAATATTAAAATATTCAAGTTGAACCTTACCTCTTTATCATCTTTGCCTCTCAGGAGTCTTTAGACCTGGCCACCCCACAGTCTCAGGATGCTTCCCATCTCCGCCCACCACCCTGCTCCTCTCCCCTCCTCTCTTCTCCTGTGGAGGAGCAGCCCCAAACGGAGGGTTCTTCGACAGAAAAGATGGATGCTCACCTGCTTAAAAAGATGGCCTTCAGGTGAATTACCATGGTAACCGGTGTTTCACAGGATCACCCTCCCTCAGTCGACTTTGACTTGACTTTGATTTCCCTCTTTCATTCCATTCTTCCTTCCTTGCTCTCTTTTTGTTTTCCAGGAAGTCTCTGTCTCCTGGAGGGTTAGTCTCAGGAGGTCTGGGTGTCGGCAAGCTTGTGCTGCGTACTGGACCTCCTCGACTGGGGGACACTTCCACCCGGGCTTGTCCTAAAATGCCCGGGACAGAGATGCTACTCAATGGAAGCTAAAGGGACACAAAGTCAAACAATGACCTGTGGCAAGCTAGAGCTGAGCCCACAACCAGATCCTGGTTAAAGGGAATACCATTTCATTTTAGCCTTTATATATATCAATCAGATGCCTAAATAAAACTTGACAGATATGGGTCAACAGTCTGTGCTGCGCCACGTTGTAAGAGGCAAGGAAAAACACATTGTCCTGCCTCCTGAGTGGAGATTTTCACCAATGTGTAGCTCCACAGAGAATTTAGTGATATATTACCGTTTATGCCCAGTAAGGCACATGTCCAGTTTGCCCTTATAGTAGATGCTGGACTTGCGTCCATGTTAGCAGTTTCAATCCGGGGTCACATTTAGAAGAAAGGTTGGAGATCTTACACCATCTACACCACATGATTGCTCGTTTTACATGACATTACACTGCTGAGGTTTAAACATCATCTAGTTAGTATTCAACATGACTGACAGAGACACACTTATGTTCGATAGGTCTTTTTTCACATCATTTCACATGGTCCATCACACAGCAAAAGCCTATACAGTAGGTGCCACTTTTCTATGTTAATATTTTCCTTTATTTATTCTTCATGTTTTATATGTAGTGTGAATTGACAGCAGGGACTGAGATTACAACGTTTCCTACCAAATTCTGCCTTGCTCCCAGGACTGAGGTTTGGTATCTGTGATAGTAAATATTACAACATCAAGTCATTTGCTTTATTATTTTAATAAAGTTATACATATAATTTACTGTATGTAATTGCTCTCTTGCTTTTGTCTGTTTCCTCCAAGACAGGCACTGGTTTAGAGACACTTAGCTATCAAAAGGTACATTAAACAAAACCTCATGAATATCTGACAATTACTTTTCAAGTTGTGCAATCGCTTTACATGTCGAGGCATTTGTTTCCGTAAGCTGCCATACATGGTAATGCCCTCATCCAGCTCAGTGCTCATGATTTAGTCTATAGCCTTTGTTGTATTGCTACATAACACATTTTTTATAAGTATTCCCTGAAAAATCAAGAGGTAGACGTAATAATACTGAGAATAAAAAATGGGCAGGGCACTCCAACCTGCAGAAAACAGGGGTCTTCAGTATGCTGATACTCAAATAACCTCTATCTTTTATGAGTCATTTGTTGACTTAATTTCCTCGACTGTCATGAGATCACAGAACACAATGACACAGTCATAAACTGAATGTGTTAATGATCATTGAAATCAGTGCAAGACAAATACTCACTGGATGTCAGAAGGGATGACAACAAAACAAAGATATGTATACATGTTTCAGTCCATACCATACTAACTTTATTAAAGGTGACTTGTACTGCATAACTAAAGAATACCAATTACCAGGTGTGGGACAGAAATAGTATTTCCAGCTGCAGATGGAGCTAATTTAGTAGATTTCTATACGAGCCACATCTATCAATCTTGAAAACTATTGTTTCATCTTTGTGTGCCTGTAGCATTTATCTCACTGCTCTCTCTCTCTCTCACACACACACACACACAAACACACACACACACACACACACACACAAACAAACAGTACATGTGTGCTGTCATTCACACACAGTCGACACAAACATGCAATACAGTGGCCTTTCTCTCCTTGGTGTTATACAGACCTAAACATTGGGCTCTACAGTGACTTTTGTCCATGCCCACTGACAGACTCCTGTCATGTTTCAGAGGTGTTATCTTTCATGTGATCTCAGAAACTGGAAATCCCATTTTTGTAAGCTAATGGCATTTTCTGTGCTTTCCAGTCCGGTCACCTTTATGTACAATGTACAGTTAACAATATTCATGCATGATGTTTCAAGCTGAAGCCTACAAAAGTGAGGGACACCACTTCTTGTGTTTTGTCACGCTGTATCTCTGTTTAACTTTTTTTTTCTTTTTTTTTTTAAGTTTTGGTTTCTTTTATTTGATGCATTGCTAACTTCTGTGAAGTTGTTTGTCGGGGTATTTTGTATCAGGATCTTTGTTACTCTTGTTTTGTTTGCTATATTATACATCACAGTAAATTGATCGTCTTGTCTAATGTTTTCCCTGTTTTCCGGCCATCAGATGTGCTGTCATCAGTACGCTGTCTAGTTCACTGTAATTTTGTGCAGTGTTGGCGATTTCCATACAGCCCAGCCTTGCCTCACTCCCTTTTATACAGTAGATATGAGGCATCTTGCCATGTGTGGCTCTTAATGACTTTAATAAATAACGTGAAAACATTAACCAATTATACAGGATTTAAAGTCATGAGTTTGTTTACACCCTATTCTAAATCTTATTAGATTTGTGTAGAATGAGAAAAAGAGGGCAGACTAATATTTTATTCTTTCCAGCTTCCTCTTTCATTTCCTCTCACCTAAATTACTGTACCTTTTCAAAAATATTCCTCTCAGATTATATATCATATCTAATTTTAGAGGATGGCAGAATGGCTGTACGTGTGAGGATTACTTTATTAACCCGAATGAACAATGAAATAGTGGACTGGTAACCTTTTTGGGGTTTCTCTCTTATCTTCCACCCAACATATGCTGGGAGAAGCAGGGAGACAAAGTGAAGAATTGGACTGAACAATTCAGTGTAACACTCTTTTGAAAACTGAATTTCTGAGATGAAAAGGCAAGAGCTGGCACAGGGATTTTGCTGCTCCAAGTCATGAAATTAGCTCAGCTACCTACTGTCGCTCTACATCTGTTTACAACTTCACCTTGGAAGTCATGTAACGTTAAGTGCCATGTTGTGTACAGTACAGTACAACCAATTCCTGCAATTTTCCTACAGTTTTTCATATTCTTCAACTGTAAACTATTTGAGGAGGGAAAGGCTCAGTCGTGTTAAGGAGTGAGATACTTCTCGTGTAGTTCTGCTTTGTTCCATTAGAGGAGGCTAGATCTGTCTGAATTGCTCAGGGAAGACTTAAGTTGCTCAGCTACTTTGGCTTTTTCTATATTTATCACTTAAATATTCTGTGGAAGTATTTGCCTGGATTTTACTTGCTGATAACTGACCATTTCACCCAAACTATACATTTGTCAGAGATTATATTGTTTGCCAGTGTTTACTTTTGCCTCTCAATATCAATATTGGCTTTGCTATTCCTGTTCCCATTGGAAAGGGCTGGGCGCTACTGTATGTAAAAACAATATTGTGAGTATTGAACTAACGTCAAAGTGATTCTCCCAGTTTCCTTTAAAGTGTCTATAGAGCACTGCTGTAGTGGCTAATTGCACTGCACTAATTCCCACCCCGTCACTGCCAGCAGGTGCACTCTGCCACCCCACCACCACCCCATCCTCCCTGCATCCTGCGTCATGCATGCGATATAGTCCCTCTTGTGATGGCGGAGGAGTATTGATGATTCTGTAGTTGTGATACAACACACCCAGCGCTGTAAGAGTTCTGCACATGCCCACTGTGTGGCCACGTCAAGTGCTGAAGTTTGCTTGCAGCATTTTACTTGTTTGCTCATGAAAATTAATTCTGGTTTGATAGAGATTATATTATTATTATTATGACTATTATTGCTTTTACCACATTTGGGTTGTTGTGGGATTTTTCCTTCTTGGTATATCTCGGTAAGTCAGCTTCTTTGTTTTGAATTTGAGAATTTGCTGACATTTTTTATTAGACAAGAAAGTGTCTCATTATTCTATATTATATGGAAAAAAAGCCTGTTTGTTGATTGTGAAACATATGATGATGATGTTTTCTGACTATTCATGTCTGTATTAGACATTTTATTTGCGAATCTATTGTTCGATTGAAATGTAAATGAACTATTAAGAGATGGTACACATCCGTCATTGTATACAGTCTGGCACCATCATTAGATGGATTTATAGTATAGATGCTCATTTATACAACCTGTGATAATCAGATATATTTAAATGTTTAAGTCATTGGGGCAGCTGTGTAATGTTTCAGAATGAGGAAAATAAACTCCTTAGAGACAGCATATTGAAAATGTCCCCATAATGAATAATACTGTTACGTATTCCATTTATTTCCATGGAAATATCACATTGTGAAAGGTTTCCCTTTTACTGATTGTATGGTAATGCAGGACTGAAATAAGTCAAACCTAAGATGATAATGATTTATGTGCTATTCCTGATTGATGAAACGGTTTGAGTATTGTTAGACTGACTGACTCTTCTGTGCATTTTCTAGCTAATTCATCTGTATTAGACTGACTGACTTACAGACAGCTTGGCCGAGCAGCTTACTGCTTCTGTGTTGCACTGAGAGATGGAATTATGAAAAAGGCACAGGAAATTGCATGCCACAATAAACCAACAACAAATTATGTTTCTTTGTGATTCCTTTCATCATTTGTGAATGTCCTTTTATGATAGAAGATGACAGATAACACTATCACTTCATAGGCCTTGAGACAGTATACAATGGTTCTCTTCTTTTTCAATATACAATCCAGATATATGTGGAGTAGTTATACCTATTTCTCCGAAATTCTTTAGAGACCATGTCAGTAGTTCAATGTAAAAAATGTGGCGGCTGCATCACTCATACACTTTATTCACCTTTGCTCATGGCTCTTGGATTTCCGGGTATGAGACCTCTCTCGCTGTCTCATGCAGTAGTGTTGTGTCAAGAAAACCAGAGGGTTAACAAAATACAAGAGGGTGATAAAACTCATTGGGAAAAAATCAGAGTGGGAATTGAATGAGAGGTCACAGTCAGCATTAAACTGTCCTTCAGAAACCATCTAACTAGCTTTGTGGGTATGTGTTGTATATGTAATGAGCAATGTAGTGATTTGGATTTTATTATGGTAAAAAAGGAGAAGAAAAATGCTTTATGTTACCTGGTCCAACTACGAAACAACAAGCCCTGACAGGCTGGACAGGAAGTGCCAGCATGACCACAACACAGTGTGTGTGCTTCTCACAACTCACTGCTGTGCAAGCTACTGCCCAAACTGCCAAATTATGTGAGTTAACATAAGAGTTTGAACTGCTGAAGGAATGTTTTTTCTGATGTGTAATGCATTTCAAGAAAAAAAGAAGACAAAATGAAAATTGCAATTATTGGTCTTGGTAATTAATTCATCATTAAGGTAAGGTGTGATGGTGCTTTGGTGGGTCTGAGACAAAACACTGTGTATATATATATATATATATATATATATATATATATTTTTTTTTTGCCTCATAAAGGTAAAAAACAGGACTTGCTGTGTCTCTATGATCCTATCCTGTCCTATTCATGGTAGCCTACTCATGGACATTGCACCGTCATCACGTGCTGTAGTAGGGGGGCCTGCCTTGATAATACTGCATGGTGGTCTGGTGTTGGCTCGTTACGCCACTGGTTTTGGATTTTTACGATTCTGATTCCAATCCCATTTCTTCCTTTTGATTCCGGTTCTTATCAATTCTCGATTCCGATTCTTTGAGGGGTGGAGTTGAAACGGGTCACATGCTTATTTCACAAATAAGAGGAAAGTTTTATTTTGATTCAATGGTGTTTTTTTATTTTTTCATTTTAAGTATTTTCATTTGTCCTGCACCTGCCAGAAGGTGGGATGTGCACACAGTTACTTTAAAATAAGGGTTGCAGTTTTACCAGGCTTTTTCAACGTAAAATAAAGCCACACTAGAACGCTGCTTACTGCGCTCCATGGCTGCAACACAACAAGCACCTGGCCGCTACGGAAACCAAAACTTGCGCATGTTAAATTTGATCAGATTTGAAACCAAATCCTCCAAACGATTCCAAACGATTCCAATAAAGTTACGATTCCACTGGAATCGTAATTTCTGAAACGATTCCAAGTAGGAATCGGTTTTCGATGCCCAACCCTAGTCTTGAGCATCCAGAAACTTGAGTCAGAAAAAATAAAAACCTACTAAAATCCCAACAAAAATAACCTTCAGTACACAATTAATGGGCCTAATTATCAATATGACTTGGTCTCAGCTTGCAATTGACAACTGAAGAGTGGTGACTATACTTGGACTTGGCCCCTAACTTGAGAACTACTTTGACAAGAGTTAAAACTTGAGACTCAGACTTATCTAATTTGAAAGGAGACTTGTCTTGAATAATTTGAGACTTTATTTGGACTTACCCCTAAATACCCAAAGACAGCTCTATGAGCATCGTGTCATTAGGTAAGTAATGCCATAATGCCAACCGATGCCAACGGCGAGAGGGACTCTGACATGCGCATGCGCAGTGTGGGTGTCAGCGGGTTGGTTGGGCTTGTGTTTACAGCTCGGCTGGTCGGAGCTGTTGGCTGCTGATGTTATTGGGAAAGTGCAATGTTTTGCCAACAGCCATTGGAATAAATATAACCGTGGGAATAAAGGTAAGCGGGTTTGCACTTGCACCATCAACGTAAAATGAGACAGAAAATGCGGCTGTCTCTTCAGTTATGAAGAAAATACCTGTTTTGTAGCTAACTGTCAGGGTAGCATGGCTAGCAGGAGGCGTTAGCTAGCCAGCTAACGTTACATATAGTAATGGCCTGTTTCAAGGCTTCAGCGAGGGCCAGTCAGCGGGTTAATTCACTAAATTACTGCGAACACCTTTACATAGCAGTTTGCTTTATGGTGACGGAACCGTTTTGCTAATTGGTCACTGTGCAGATAAACATTTTTGTCGCACTTTGAATCGATGGCTGCTGAGTAACGTTAGCTATATTTGCTAACGTAAGGTTTTTAAGGGCTAACTGGGGCAATACGTTAACACCACAGCTTGCTAATTACATTAGGCTCACCCAACGTTATTAAGCAAAAAACAATATGTTAACCGTTATTTAAGTTATCAATTAAAGAGCTGTAGGGTTTCAAATGCATCGAGGCCCCATGAGTCTTAACATGCTGTATTGACATGTAGCAGGTTTGCCTGTATCCAGATTAAGTAGTGTACAGAAAGCCAATTAAACCAGTTACATCTGATCTGTCTGTTAAACGGCGAATAACCATCCACAGTGGTGGCTGCTGTGAATTGTTAAGCAACACATATTGTCTACATGATTTATTTTACTGTTAATATTTCTGCTGGATGTGCTCTGTTTGTGTGTGTGTGTGTGTGTGTGTGTGTGTGTGTGTGTGTGTGTGTGTGTGTGTGTGTATAGGCTCATGGTATGGTTTATGCTTACTTTACTGTGAATTTCTGTTGCATATTTACTTATTCAGTAATACTTTACAATGCGCTGATTATCACATCAAGCAGCCTGTTTCCCATAAAGTACCATGGGAGCTTACCACATACGTACATAATTCATTTTGACATAAGATAATGACATAGGCTACATAAAATTAGAATAGATTAAGAAATTGCATCATAAGAACATTGATAGCTTAATAACGTAGTTCAGGCTACTTTAACTCACCTAATGAGTTTTTGTTGTTGTTGATTGCCATAACAACAAAAGATGAAAACCATTCATTATATGTAGACATTGACAGTGAATCTTTGTTTAAAACTGTAGCAGTTAATACTAACTGCCATACATATGTTTCCAGGCTGGACTTTCTTGCTTCTTGTACTATGGCAAAAGAAGCATTTAATTAATTAATTTGTTAGTTGAAGTTCTGTTATTGTCACATGATAAGGGAGGGACCAGCTGGGATTGTTTTTGAGAAGTCTCTGTGGTGGTGCGGCGGTGTCTGACATGTCTGCTGTGATGCATTGCCTAAATGAGCTTGATTTTTGCATGTTGAATGACTTGATTGACACGTTTTACCAGTCCCTTAGGCACAGAAACACTCATTACAATAACAAAAAATGAATGATACATTTACAAACTAACCATATATCTAGGGGAATAAAATGTCGGTAATGCGTAATTTATTTCTAGCAGAATATTTCAAGGATTTATTTTTTAAATCTAACCTTTGACACCTATTTCAATTCAAAAGCTCTGTCAATCAGTCAATTAATGCAAGTTGTGCCAACACAAATATGTAGAGCAAGTAAAGTAACCGGTTTGTACTGAGTTATATTCCATATTTCGCTCCCTTTCTACTCTTAGTGAGACAGAGTTAGTTAGCTGTCATTAGCTTAATGCCTAAGACTGTTTGCCTAGAATAGGATTGTTGATACCAGTAGCTCTCGTCTCTTTATCTGTTCAAATATTTCTCAGCGGTGGATAACATTAATGGTACACAGTGAGCCAAATGTGCCAACTGTCACTTTACTTGACTCAGGTCGTGTTCCTGTTCTGTTTCCTGAAACTCAGGTGTTACAGTAATGCAGGTGACCGATGCACAAAAGACACATAACCCAGATTTGTGTGCAAATATTTGCTGTGTTAACAACAATCAATGTGTGTACTAGAGGTGGGGAAAAGTCAGTTGTTCATCAGATACATACTATACCATTCCATACTATACAGGTATATTTTTTTATGTTGGTCTTAGTACAACACAATACTTTTTCAGGCATGCCTGTTTGTAAGCCATTGTTTAAAAGCAGACCACAATACAATGGTTCTAAATGATCATTCACTTATCTTTCATTTGGGGAGCTGGTGTAAACTGAATAGCAGGGGGCTGGCTTCAACTGTAGTGGATTTGTGTTTTCCTTGCAGTTGCTGTGTAAAAGATTAAGGATAGACTGATTATCCGTCCGTTTTTTTTGGCAGTTTGCCGCTTATGTGTATCGCTATCTGACTATCTGTTACTGTGTATTAAGTTGAAAGTAGGGGTGGGCGAAATGGACAAAAAATGATATCTCTATTTTTGACGATAATGATAATTAGATGATATGCTTTTAAAAATGTGTTATTAAAAGTCTGAATTACTTAATCACTTATGATAATAATGGGCACAATGTTATTATTATTATTATACATTGTACATGATCCGCGTTATAAAGACCATTACTTGGATGCGGAAAATAAAGCAAGGCGTATCGAGTGAGATGATGGGAGGACCAGCGTTGGAGCGGAGCAGGCGGAGCGACGAAGCAGCGCCCCGCAGGAGGAGATCAGAGCGCAAAAAAAAGGCTGCGTCTCTCTGCACCAGATGGGGGCTGCCCTCGTTGTCTGATATGTTCGTAGAATCCTGCGAAGGCGAAAGGGCCTTGACAATAAAACCTAATAATAATAATAATAATAATAATAATAATAGGTAAGTTATTCTGTTCTTAGGCTACTATATACTGTATGTGACTATCAGATTGTAGCCATATTTCTGCTAGATATTTTTTTAATTAAACTTTAATATTAATTTATACAATTGCAATGCCTTGATTTTAGTAACGTTAGTACACAGTCATAGCCATAAATGCAATGGTACTAATAATTGGCATAATTTCTTTTGGTGTTTCGGTTTTCAGTCTTGGTTTCCTCTTTTTCGGTTTTCGGTTTCGGCTAAGAATTTTTATTTCGGTGCATCCCTATTTTCTTTAAAATGTAAGTATTCAAGTAAAAACAATTCAAAGTAGGGCTGGGCGATATGGAGAAAATCAAATATCACGATATTTTTGACCAAATACCTCTATCGATACCACAACGATATTGTAGTGTTGACTATTGGTGCTTTCACAAAATATTTACACAATGAGATTTTTGATAAATAATCATCAGTAATGTGGATATAATGACTAAGTGGGTAAAGGCAAATAATAGAGCAGTTACAACAGTCTGGTAAGTTCAGAAAATGACATCACTTTACTGTAATGCAGCCTTTAAAACCAGAAAAAAACAACACTTATGCCATATTACGATATTATGATATCCAAAATCTAAGACGATATCTAGTCTCATATCACGATATTGATATATTACCCAGCTCTAGACATACAAAATACTAATTGAACTAGTGTAGGAACTCTGAGTAAATACACCTCTGCTGTAATGTAAATTGTGCAGCATACAAGCAAGATGAAATCATAATAATAAACAAAGGGCTCTGTTCTGTAACATATTGCACACAACCACGTCCTTCTTGGAAGCAGTCCTGGAGCTGGGATAGGGCTGTGTCAGGCCAGGTTTTGATAGTCCTTCTTCTTGGCTGTACAGTCCTTCTGACCGGGATGTATGCTGGGATCAGGAGTAGTTGGATGTGATCTGACTGGCCCAGGTGAGGGAGAGGCTGTATGCCTTCTTGATGTTAGAGTATACATGAGCCGCTTTCCGACCAAGTAGTTACAGGAACATAGTTATAGGAAAAGTCCACTTCTAAGCAGTTCTACTAACTACTCTCCCCCAAAACCGTTTTTTTCCATTTTGCACTGGCCAAGTAGCCATAGGGACTATAGGAGGAGTAAGGGAGTAATGCAAGCACGGCAACGGTCTTTATAGTGTTAAAATCAGAAAACAAATACACCAAAAAAGTATGAACTAAATACTAAATCTAATGTATATAGCATATTTGTCATAATTTAAACAAGTCTCCCGAAGAGAAACGGGTATCTATCTCTCTCTCTCCCCCGCCTCTGCCGGCGTGTGTGTGTGTGTGTCGGAGTCGGACAGCGAGGTTGTCAAGCCCGCAGGGCACGCTTGTGGAGTTTAACTCCGAAAAGACAGTTAACCCCAGGTTCCCGTTAATCTTATGATGGACATGTGTTGTGATATTTAAACAAACGAACCGTCAATGGCGAAATAAAAGCCTCTTATTTATGAGAGCAGTCTGAGAGACCTCCAGCTTACAGCGGGGTTTCTGAGCAGGACTGGCCGAGCGACGAGCTAGCGGCCGGGGCAGGCGCCTGCTGGCTGTCGCCTTACTTCATGGAGCTTCTCACTTCCGAAAACTTTGAAGCAAATTGTCAATTCAGCATCAATTTCCGCAAGACTGCCTATATTCGAAATGTTAACAGTTCATTTCTCACCTAAAACGTTGTCAGAAATGAATTTAGTGATGAATAAGATGGCGAAAATTGTTAAAATTGTCCCGTTGTTGGTCTGTCTGTACAGGAAACCTGACCCTCGTTGACCTAGGTCCCTATGCTGAAAAGGGAACAGCGAAAAGCCCCTGCCCTGAAGTAGGAGCTGAAAGAGTTACAGGAACTGCAGCCAGAGGAACTTAAAAATCCCCAAATTGGTCCAGTTGGAACACGAGAAAAAAAGAGTTCTAGGAATTTTATGTTCTAGGAACTGCAAAAATCCCTCCGGTCGCAAAGCGGCTATGGTCTAGTGTGTTCTTCCCTCTAGTAGCACAATCTACATGCTGGAAAAAGCTGGGGAGTACTGACTTTAAGGACGCCTTGTTAAAGTCCTCTGCTACAGTATCCCCTCCTGGTGATCGCGCTGCAGCATGTTGACTATGGTTAGCAGGTGAGCCAAACTTGTGCTAGCATCATCATAGCTGTGTTGTATCATAGTCCTATTTTGATTAGTTCAGTGTGGCTGTACATGTTAGTAAGACATCGACATGGGAACGTTACGAAAAACACAAACAAAATACATAAATATACATGGAGGAGAGGAGAGCTAAGAGCCGCTGCACAATCGCGCGCCACCATCCTTTGTCGTCCCTTCTACCGCTCTACACATTAGTGAATGTGTAGTTTTAATGCGTGTTTTTAAATGTTTTTTTTCTAAGTAATTTAAATACTCGATAATGTCAATTTGCAACAATGACGATATTATCGTAGACGATATATATCACCCACCCCTAGTTGAAAGTTTCTAATTTATTAAATAATTCCTTTAAAGCATTTAAACAAAGTTTTGTGTTGGGAGTTTGTAACATTCCAAAATCTTAATTTTGAGTTCAAGATTTTAATTTTCACTGTAAATGCATATCGGTTATCGGTTTCATTAACTAGCCTACTAATAATCGGTATCGGTATCGGCATTGAAAAACCAGTTGATTCCTAAACAAGATGATGATGATATGGGGTTGAAAGCATGAAATTATATTTCTTGGCTAAGAGAGAGGAGTTTAAAGGCACACAGAAGTGTATTTCTTTTTCGCTTATGGAATCAAACACTTATCACAGTTTTGAGCTTGGAGAGAATATTTTTGGTGGTATTAGGCAATTTCTGCGTTAGTAGCTGTGAGGAGTCGTACAATGTTCAGCTTGAAAATTAAGTATTTGTTTGCTTTCGGCTTGATTCAGTATAGCATCATTAATGGGAAGTTCACCCAGTGACTTACTTATGCTTTCACCAAACTTCTTGCATCTAAAAATCAAGGCTTGTTTTCTTTATAGGTGATCTGTCACAGTGTAGTACTGTGGATTGTCTTTTAAAAACAAACTGCTAATACTTCAGATCAGAAAATTCAATGTTTGCTTTAATAAGATTTAATGACTTACCCTGAGACACATAGCCTAGTTGATAAAGTATGTATTTAAAATGAATAAATTCCCTTCAAATTATTCAGACCTCCAGTCATCATCACCCCAGGAGGGCAAGAACTTTAATCAGTGTTATGAATGCTTATTAATTATTTTACCATTTGGATTTTTGGATTAGGAGGAAAGGAAGATTATCTTGGTGTTGGCTTATCAGTGATATTTCAGTCCTCAATATAGATACTTCCTTACCCACTGTAGTGGCAAGCAGTTTATTTGAGAATATTGTGTGTGTATATACAGTATAACAAAGCAAGAAGATAAACTAGTTTATATGTAATAAAATAGTGTTGTTAGGCCAAATGACTGCAGAAATGAAAGGAAAGTATTCATTACATTACACCCTTTTAATAATGTATATATTTATATAAACCATAGACTATGGTCATATGGTATTTTGAGAGTGAAACTAATGCATTTTCTCTACCTTTTAATTTTGCAGAAAGTACATAAAACAAATATAAAATAAACCTACCGTAGTCTTTCCTTTTTAACCACATATGAACATAGTATTAGTGACACTTGCTGCTTTCAGTTCTAATTTCTAAAGGCCTAACACCCTTAACAGACGTTTGTTTTTGGATCATATACTCACTTAAGCACACAGGTGTAAAATTTACTTTATAAGCCATAGTCCTGTTTATAAACCAGCAGAGATGCACCACTGCTAAATACATCTCTGTGAATAGCCATACATTGTGCAGCTTAGTATCTCACAGTAGAGGGGTTCAGTTGTGCCAGCGCTGAATTTCAGAAGTTAAAGTTTTTTTTTTGGTTTGTCATGTGAGACTGTTTTGTGATTGAGTGTGAGACATGCAGAGGTTTCACTCCTGAATAGCCAACTGGGAGTCTGGGAACTGCTCACACGGTGGAAATAAGATGTAAATTAGGGACAGCGTGTGTTTCCTTGATTTGTACAATTCATGACTTTTTCATTTCAGAGCTCCTCATCCATTCCTTTTCTTTCTCCTCTCTTTTGTACCCTACCTTGCGACTCGTCTTGTGTTAGTTCAGCCTTTTCTGTCATTCTTTCTGCCTTTCCTCTCTGTCTCTACCTTTCTCCATGCTATCCCTGACTGGCTGAAGTCACTGCTGTGAGGCGAGT
Organism: Perca fluviatilis; assembly: GCF_010015445.1. Taxonomy (NCBI): domain Eukaryota; kingdom Metazoa; phylum Chordata; class Actinopteri; order Perciformes; family Percidae; genus Perca; species Perca fluviatilis. The sequence continues at coordinate 17,086,380 of NC_053128.1, read as the reverse complement.
GGAAAGGGACTGTGCTGCAAGCTTGAGTGCTCTCTGGCTGTGTCTGGTTGTCTTTCTCTCCCTTGTGAGGTGTACGCAGGGCCCAGCTGGCAGCCCAGAACATCCCGTTCAGCTGGAGAGTAGTAGGGAGATACAAAAAAATTGAGCGTGCACATTTTTACACATGGATTGACATATAAGATATGCTTGTTTCAAATTCAAATACTTTGCAACTTTTTTTGACTGCGACAAACAGCAAGTCATTCTGTTTGGTCCCAAAATGAAACTGTACTCTGCATCATCCATTGCAGGACACACCCATCAACCTAACTGTTATCACTTTATATGTTATAAACTTTCTCATTCCGTGTTGCCCCATCGAGCTCTCGCTGGATCCGCTCATCCGCAACCAGACACAAAGAAGTCTTTACCTCCTCAGTTGACCACGGCGTCCTGTAAATAGTGCAGAGAGTAGCTATATCTCACAGTCTCTGGCTAAACTATTTAAAAATGGCGCATTTGTTCAGGACACTTCACACTCTTGTCTGCTGATGACGTAGTGAATAGTGACGATTCTCTCTGACCAATCAGTAGTCTGCAGGTTTTCACGTCACCTTTTGATATCGCCTCAGCTCGCTTGGAACCTCGACTGAGGTGGTACTAAAAAAAGTACCTGTTAGCAGGTTCCAGGGACTTTTTTTCGTAATTGAAAACCAAAAAAGGCGAGTCAAGGAGGTACCATGTAGTGGAAAAGCGGCATTGGTGGTGAGACAAAACAAGCTATTTGAGTGGGATTCAGTGGGAAATATGGACATGTATAGTAAATTATATTACGTAGTCAAATATTTCAGCCCCCTGTGCTTTAAATTACAAGACGGCGGAAAGGAGCGGGTCCTACGGGCAAGCTACACGCTGATAATGGCAAGTTTGGAAGAAAATTTGGATTGTGCAACAAGGCAGGCCTGCTTGGTTCTTTCAGGGGAATAATTGTAAAAATGTACAAAGAATATGTTTACGGCATTTACTCTCTAACTGGGACGTTTTGGGACCTATTGGCGGGGATTTGCTATGGACCAAATGCACACGGCGATAACGCTGGTAAGATCAAATTATGTTTAACCATGTAACATGTACCAAAATTGTCTCTCCAGGGAAATGCATAGTGATATAGAGTGATAGTATTTTATTGAGGATGCAATGCACTTAAAATAACAAGAATAAGAACCAGAATTAACTTTCAGAGCTGTTTCTGTCAGCAGTAACAGTAACTCACCACCCAGGTATCACCACCCTTGCCAAAGGTGGTTTGCACTAAATTAACCACTGTAGATGACGAGGGTCTTGTTGTCATGGTGATACACACAACAATGTTCCAACAGAGGAAACTGCTTCCTGCTTCTCTTCTCACTGTTTTCAGCTCTAACATGGTAAATATGAGACCGAGAAAGATAAGATTTGGAAAGAAAGATTTAAAACAAAGAATGAAACATTCATAAGAGAGGAAGAGAAAGAGTAGCTGGAGAAAAAATAGTGAGAGGAAATGAAGGAATGCTCTACTGCTTTTGTATTCTGCACTCCAAAACAAGCTGGTGTTGTTAAAGCGTAACTCTCGCCAAAATGCATCCTAGGGTATTTTTGTGAATGTACGTGAGTCAAACTTTAGTTTAAAAGCATATTTAGGACCGAATCGCCACTTTTAAGATTGACCGTATTCTCGTTTTTGGGTCAAATGGCCTTTTGAATGGGAGAGCTAGGGGCACTTTTATGCTAGTCTCAAAATAGTTATTTTCGAAATACTAAGAAGGCTCGACACAACATGAAACTATGCTTGAAGTATCATCAGGGGCTATACACATGAACGAAAGCGTTGACAACATTCTTTACACAGATTTACTAAAAAGAAAGTTTTTGAGCAACTCAACGCAGCTGTTGTTGTTTCCGGCCACTAACACCTCGGCAGTCAAAACGAGTCTATATCCGAATGCGAATGAACAGACTCCATATGAGGCTCCTTTTTCAACTACAATGTCAATATTGTTTTTCAATAACGACAAAACAACGACTTATCCGTGCATTTATATGGAACTAAGTTTTAGGAGCTTTCCGTCTTTACTCTCCTCCCTGTTACGTTGCATTCGGAAATCGATTGTTTTTGACTGATAAAATGGCTGCGGCCAGAAACAACAGCTGCGGTGAGTTGCTCAAAAACTTTCTTTTTAGTAAATCTGTGTACACAAAGAATGTTGTCAACGCTTTCGTTCATGTGTATAGCCCCTGATGATACTTCGAGCATAGTTTCATGTTGTGTCGAGCCTTCTTAGTATTTCGAAAATAACTATTTTGAGACTAGCATAAAAGTGCCCCTAGCACTCCCATTCAAAAGGCCATTTGACCCAAAAATGAGAATACGGTCAATCTTAAAAGTGGCGATTCGGTCCTAAATATGCTTTTAAACTAAAGTTTGACTCACGTACATTCACAAAAATACCATAGGATGCATTTTGGCAAGAGTTACGCTTTAAGCACAGTGCATCGAATGTGAAATTCAATAAAAAGTATGGCTTTGTTGAAGTTAAATAAAATTCTCTTATGAGCCTAGAAATGTCTTCTTAAGACATTTGGAAACCTTTTAAGCATTTAGATAGGAAATGCTGTTGCTAAGTCTGTAACAGTCAGTAGCATGATAGGCAGTGGATTGTGTGTCTTGCTGGAAATGTACCAAGGAACTGAAAAGGTTGATAAGGAACAGTGTAGCTTGGCAGGAGCAGGCAGAGGGCTGGTGCTGAGGCTCGGGAGGAAAGCAGGGTGACAAGGCAACCATTATAAGCCTGTCGGTGCCGCCAGCTACTCGGAGACATAGAGTATGAGGTTTTTGTGTGCATGCACGTGTGCCTGTGGGTGAGTGCTTATTTGTGTTCATAATATAGCTGCTTGTGCATAGCATAGAAACATATCAATCATTAAACATGGTTTCATTATAAAAACCACAGATGTCAGAGACATCAAATGATTTTAATTTATTTTTTAATTTTTAATTTTTAATTTTAACAACAAAATTGTATTGAGTCAGTTGTAGAGGGATCGGAGGGCTTAAAGAGATGGCCTTAAAAATCTGATTGGTTGTACTCCATCCAAAGAATAATGTGCTGTGGATGTATAAATGTAATCAAAGGACTGTATGAATGCCAAATGGTGGAGACTAGTTAGCCAAACTGCAAACTTTGGCCTGCCTTTGTTGTGGTGGTGGGTGTGGGTAGGTGGACACTAACCATGTTAACCAGTATGTGCTGGGATTTTAGAAAGTGAAAAGGAGGTAAAACAGAAGTGTGTGTGAAACATAGTTTCTGTCAACTGAATGCTCATAATTAGTTATTCCTTCATGGGCCCAACAACTCAAAGGCAACAGCATATCTTTTTTTCTTGGTCTTGGCAAAGTGAACCAAACCGACCTTCAAGTTGTGTGATTCATAATTGGTTGGAGTTGTGTAGTATTAGAATCTACATTGTAATTGTTATACATAGATTTCAAAGGGTGACAGTTTTCTGCTCAGTCTAAGGCTACAGTTATGCTTCAGAGTAGCAGAGTAGCCATGACAGATCATTGTACTTTGTGACCCTCTCTCTCAACATCAGTTTTGCAATACAAGTAAAAAACAACACCCAACATTTTTGGATGAATACCAGTTGCTCATTTCCGTCAGTTTGCTTTAAAAAGATAAAGAGAACAAGCCTAAGCTGTCAGTTTATGTTACTCAGTTTGTGTTTGGTAGCCTCATAATAACATTAATTTAAGCAAAAGATGTTGTAAAACCTTCTTATCGCACAGAGATAGCTACTTATATTGAGGTATATTCTGGGTCACTGTAACAATGTTATCATAAGTAATGCACATTAACGGCTTTGACCTTTCCGCTGCAGACCTTTTTTCCTATTACTTTTTCATTGTTGGACCTGCTTTGAATATGAAGGGCGGACATTTGAAAGGAATGCCCTATTTGATAGCAGTAAGGGCTGAGGAAATAGAAGATTGCAGATGAGGAGGGAAAGTAGTCAAAGAGAGAAAGGGGGAGAGAGAGGGGTAAGAATGAAAGGTAGGATTGGAGAGGGGGAACAGACAGAAATAGCTTGTTATGGTCTCTTGTTGAACATCTGCCAAAACCTTCTGTTGCGCCTTTCTTCCTGTGTTACACACAATGGCACCTCTCGCTGTTTCAGGAGTTAGCTCATGCCCTAACTTTAACAATAGAGCTTTAGCTCATTTTGCTTGTAAAACGATTCTTAATTTGATTTTACCTCTGATTGTCATACCTAAACTCACAAATAGAGCTAATCTTGATGTTAGAGGTAAATAGTAAAAAAACTTCCGCTTCCCAAATCTTTTCTCCTGTCATCAGCTGTCCTCACAAATAAAGATATAATTTTTCAGAATGCGTGCTCAGGTCAGTTTTGCACACTTCTCATGATAAGTTACACACACACAATGTCATATTTGATGGCTCATTGTATTCGTATATCTTGTGCCAAAATATGATGCTATATTAAAATTTCATGGAGGGAGCTGGAGTGAAAGGCTGAGCTGATGATGTGCTGTGTTCCCCACAGGATCTAGGTTATTTGTGGTTGCAGCCGTGCACTGAGGAGCGCACGCAATGCAATTAGCACATTCAGTGAATTTTTGTGTGTTTAGGTAATCGGTTTCTTGTGTACATGTTTAATGTGGAGGTGGGGGGGGCCACACTTTTTTTTTAAGGGGCAATACTGAAGTGGAATAGATGGATGCTTGTCCTCTAATTCCTCAGTTTCATATGCATGTTTATTTTTCAAATGACACTTGCATCACCATGGCTTTGCATTGCATCAAGCTATTTTGCAAATACTGTACCTCTTCTTTATTCTGCTGAAATAGACACTTTTACCTCAGATGTCCCACAGATCCTCTTTTTCTTCTGATCTTCCCTGTGTTTTTACTTCTTCATGTTCACTCTAACTTGAACTAAGCTTTTTTTGCTGAACCGTTTTTCTTTTGCACCCTGTTTTTTCTCTTAACGCTCCCTGTCTCTGGGTTTTTTAATGCTTCCTCAAAGTTTCCTAAAGGTGTCTAAAAGATCTCCAAAAGTGAATTATAAATGGTCACCCTTTTAGGAGAGTAGTCTATATCCACGACGTTCCACATCCGGGATTGCTCCGTTGCCATCGGAAATTCCACCGGATTTCAATCTTTTCAGCCGGATGTCTGGTACCTTCTGTTTTGTTTGTGTTGGAATTTTAAACTCCGGTGGATTTTTGAGGACTATGGTTAATTGCTCCTCAGATCTCTGCAGGGTAAATCCAGACAGCTAGCTAGACTATCTGTCCAATCTGAGTTTTCTGTTGCACGACTAAAACAACTTTTGAACGTACGCATGTTCCACCGAAACAAGTTCCTTCCCGAGGCTATTTTGCAGAGGCACCGTGGTTTTCCCCGGAGCTTAGAGCCGCCCATGACGATTGTGATTGGTTTAAAGAAATGCCAATTAACCAGAGCAGGTTTTTCTCCCATCCCGAAATGCTTTGTGGACTCGCCAGACCCTCCTCCACAGCGCTGTGAAGGAAGGTCTATCAAAGCGAGACTAGTTTCTAAGTAGCCAAGTTTCCAGTTGCCTTGAAAGATGCCTTTCATGGAATTCATCACCTCATGACTGTTTTCTGCTTCTTTTCTTTCTTTCTTTTTTTCTTTTTCTAGGTGATTTAGCTCATCATCTCCCACCGCTTTCTCCTCCCGTCTTCCATTCATGAGCAGCGTGGCTGAGTTTAACAGCAGCAGCCATGGATGACAAAGGCTCAGTGGGGAAGATTAGCGTGTCTTCGGACTCAGTGTCCACTCTCAACAGTGAGGACTTTGTCCTTGTGTCCCGGCTGGGGGACGAGACACCCTCCTCCACTAATAATGGTAGTGATGACGAAAAGACAGGACTGAAGGTAAGGATGGTTGGGTGTAGGTATGGACGGAAGTACAAAGGAGAGAAGGGAAACTTCAGAGCTGTTCTGGTCAGAGTTAAGATGCTGAGTAATGTCTGTTGACATTTACTGTGATAACAACTCCATAGGGCATAAATAATTTCCTAAGATGCTTACTGTGAATATCATGGGTACCGTCTGCTCCAAACTGATAATAGTAACAATTGGATCCTGACTACATAAGAAAAATTACAGCTACTGTAAAGCAATAGTTATGTTCAAAGTAATAGTAGGATAACAGCTAAATGGTGTCCTATCAGCACTTTTTTATTGTAATAGTTCAAACTGATTTAGGAGTGTAACAAAGCATGATTTACCAAAACGTCTTGATGTCATCTTTACCTATTTGTCATCAGTGAAACTTGTTATAATTGCAGGTCACAGTCCATACATATTCCAACTCTCATCCATCTTTTTTAACATGCAGTCTCACACTAACCATAAGGCGGCTAACCATCTCTTGTTCCGCTTTTTCTACATTCTCACTCTATCCTCTTCTCATAGTTGGTCTTAGATATTTGTGTTTTATTTGTGATTGAATCCTTGCACATCACCAGAAATTGAGAGAACATTGTAACAGGTTTTGATTGTAGTGAATAACTTGTTCCTATCTGTCAAACCTGTGAAGAATTACATTTGTTTTTTCCACTTCCACTGTAAATTGTCTGTATTATTTCAATAGTATGGGGTAGCGGAAAAGAAAGTTGTCATCCTTTGCAAATCAAACAACTGAAGAAAACCGTGTACCAGTTTGGCATTCAGTGTCAGCAAAGTTGAGTACTTAGAGGGCAATTTCTGTATTTTCCAACCTGGACCCTATTTTCCCATGCATTTGTGTCTTAAGTTTCTAATGTGAACAAAAATCATTGAAAAAAACCAATTTCAAAGATTTTTGTTCACATTAGTCACTTAGACAGAAATGCATGGGAAAATAGGGTCCAGGTTAAAAAAAATACCAAAATGACCCTTTAACTTTGGGAGATCTCCCTTCTGCAGTCATTTAGCTGCTTCTTAAAGCATGTGCTATCCTATACAGTATGTCTGACATACAGTATGCCCTCTGTGATTCAAGTCAGTGCTTCAGTTAGCGCTCACTCAGCAGATATTGGTTTACAAACAGTGTGGCGATGCAGCTACAAGAGCTTTGAACTCATTGTCAGGGGAAATAATGGTGTTTTGTGACCAAGGTGTGTCTCCACAAGGAGAATGAAGACTTTCTGAGGACAGAAATGTAGCTACCATCCTGTGTCTGTCCCTAATGGGTTCAGGTTTCTCCTCTCCTCTCCTCTCCTCTCCTCTCCTCTCCTCTCCTCTCCTCTTTCACTTAGGTAGCTGGCTGTCATGTTCAATCTGTGTCCATTAGTTTATAGCAATACTGTACTGTACCTGTGTTTCTTTGTAAAGAAAGGAATTGTCAACTTGGAGTTGTAAATGTACCACAAGATGGCGTCAGCAGAGCATGGATGTTGCATATTCAGTTGATAGGAAGAGGTCACATTATTTTCCTTATGTGCTTGGAGATGAGAGAACTTAAGTTAGCATTTTACACGAGTACAGTCTGTTAAAGGATTACAATTATTTTGACCTAAAATCGAGTTGAGGTATCCGTATTGTACAACCATAGTGGCGGCAGAACAGCAGTACACCACACACATCCACTGTTCTCAATATGTAGTGGTGAAATCACTCCATTCCCTGGCGCTTGGTCATCCAGATATCATGTGTTGGTTCTCACCAACAAACACTTTTCCCTCCCAGTCAGCCCATCCAGTCAGAGAGGAGTCAGTGTGTCTAAACTTGTTGTTTGTTATGCAGGTGATTTCTGAGGAAGGGGTCAGCTTTAAGGTCAGTCTCTTCTCTCGCCATCTTTCCTTTTCTCCTCTTCTCTGTGATTTCGTGGTGATTCTGTCTGTGATTATTTGTGCTCTCTGTATTTTTGCCGGCTGTAGAGTGATGGCCCTAGCCAGCCTATTTAACACTTAAGTTTTGATGATGGTAGCGATAGACGTTCTCACATAGGACTGTAGCTGTATCTGACAATTGCCCAGGCTTTTTAGCACTACCTGTTAATCACAAGGCCCACCACAGTTGCATAGTGATGCAGTTATTTCAGATATGTGAATCTACATTTAGAATTGATGGTTGCTTTACATCAGTCTTCTTCATTGTATGACACTAGGACTATTAGCATGGATGCTGTAGAATCCATCCTGCTCTACATAATTACTTCTCTACACGGAAATCCTACTTGTAACATTTTACCTGCATATTCAACCACTCAATTATCACACACACAGGCTGAAAATCAGATTCTCTATTCTTAATTGTCTGTTCCTATCCCTTATTGCTCAGCACAGCAGTACCCTCTGCAGCTTAAGTCTGCTTTTCTTACCTAACATCAGGCTGCTGCCACAGCAGGCAGGGGAAATGGGGCCTTGCATCCTTTCGTGGCACCTCATTGTTTGTCCAGCCTAAAGCTTGCTCTTTGATTGCTGTGTGTTAGCTTTGGAATAAGTTCACACTTGGTGTTGGCATTGCTCATCTAATGTCTTCATACAGGTATTTTACAACTCAAATTCACTGCCTACTAATCACTAATATTGGATGAAACATAATGAAGATATATCTCTCACCGCTAACATGAAATAAGGCATCTTTCCCCCTGAAACACACTGCAATCACTTGAAATTAATTACAAAATTACTGTTAAAGGCACAGCCAGTGCCACCGCCCATTTCTACAAACTAAGAGAAAATTGTCATGCAGTTGATGTTGCTTCGGAAGATTAGCTTACGTTCACTATGTTATGGTGATTACTACAGTGATTTTGTTTTGTTAAAATATTTTATACTAAAGCTTTTTATGCTTCCTTTTGTCCTTGCTCCTTGGTGTGTGTGTGTGCGTGCTGCGTGTGTGCGTGCTGCGTGTGTGCGTGCTGCGTGCTGCGTGTGTGTGTCAGATTGTGGGGAATGGAAGTGAGCAGCAGCTCCAGAGGGAGTTAGAGGATGTCCTCATGGAACCATCAGTAGTTGACACTGGGCTCAGATCAGAAAAAGGAATGGACAGCCTTGGTGGTGGCGACCATGGCCCTCTTCCTGCTACAGTGTCACCTGTACCGGCAGGCTCTGACCCTCTGAGCGCACCACCGCTCAAGTTGGAGATGGTGCTTCCTGTTCAGACGGCTCAGGAGAGTGAGCTGAATGAGAGGTCGTACCGAGGTGAGCCACAATGGGACTTTTCTTATCCTCTTTTCTTGTGACTGTCAAAGCTCAAACAATGGCTTTTATCTTCAGCTTTATAGATGTGTTTCTAAGTAATTCTAAGCAATATCACAGAAACACCCATGTTTCTTAATCAACCAGTATACTTTTAAGTCTTTTAGCTGCCTCTTTTTTATATTTGTGTCAGGGGACTACTTTGCCTACTTTTTTTTTTTTTTTTTTTAAATATTGTCCCCTCTATGCATTTCTTGCATGAATTTCACTGATTGACAAAACTGTTGATCTTCTCACGGCTACTTCACCTCATTTCTACTTTGCAGAAGGCAAGTAAGCTTATGTTAGATGAGGACATTAATGTTGATCTACAACCATAAATTCATGATAGGAGTTAGAAAATAAGCAAATCCTTTGCCTTTCATTTCTTCTACTCATCTTTCCATCCCTCTCCCAATCCATTGCCCCTTTGCAGCAGATGAATCATCATCAGATGGCAGTCCATGCAGTCCCATCCAAGATGAAGACAGTGTTGTGTTCAGCCAGCTGACATATCTTGGGTGTGCCTCGGTCAACGCCCCCCGCAGTGAGGTGGAGGCCCTCCGTATGATGAGTATCCTCAGAGGACAGTGCCAGCTCCCCCTGGATGTCACACTGTCCGTGCCAGGCGTGTCCGAAGGCACTGTCAGGTATGGGAAACATATGGATTATTGGTTCCAGTTCTTACTGTGCACTGTTGCACTCAATGTTCAGTTAGATGTCATACGCACAGTACACAAACACAGCAACTTTTAAGATATCAAATGGCAAAACATTTTAATTGATATTCTAACAGGTTGCTGGATCCCAACACCAGTACAGAGATCGCCAACTACCCTATCTACAAGATTCTGTTCTGTGTGCGAGGCCATGATGGCACACCAGAGAGTGACTGCTTTGCCTTCACTGAGAGCCACTACAATGCTGAGATCTTCAGGATCCATGTGTTTCGCTGCCAAATCCAAGAAGCGGTGGGGATTCAATCATTAATTAATTAATTAATTGATTGATTGATTGTTGTTTAATTTATGTGTAACTATGTTTACCGAAGACACATTTAATGGATAGGTTCACAAGTTTCGTCCTAAAGTCCAAAAACAATAGTCCTTCAGATATCCACTGTGTTTTTAATGGAAACTATAGCTTCAGATAAACTGCAGTAAGAAGTAAATTAGTAAGGGATCTTTTAAAGGCTAGTATGAACATGATTACAGCAAGCACAACCTGTATTAATGTTCATTTTGGGCACCTGGCTATTGTTTTAAGTCATACTTGAATAATTGTGAACCTATCTTGTAGCACAATCTTACACATACCAAAAGAAAAACAGTAACAAGCTATGTTACTGCTATTCAGATAGTGACCCAAAGGGGGAGCAAAAGCTTATAAATGCTCTGCGTTTCACATGACCCTTTTTTTCACCCTTTACTGTCTCTTCAACTCATGCATATATACGAAATGTATATATATATATATGATATGTGTACACACTCATATTGTCAGCAGTATTCTGATTGTCCTTGTCTTAAAGTGTTGATCCCCCTGTAGCCTGTCCCCCAGGGTTCAGCAACAGTGCAGGAGCTTCGTCAGTGGTCCCCAAGGGATTATGTCATGCACTGCAAAGCACATGTACACCATACTGTACACAAACACAAAGTACATGCAATCCCCCATGCAAATATGTATGTATGTATGTATGTATGTATAGGGAAGAGGCAGTGTCATTGCTTATATACAGTAGGTTCAGCAGTAATATTAAAGAAGAGAATAGGGAATCCAGTCATGAAACTGGGTTAAAGTACTGCTTCAGTGTTCAGTGCCCCCCCACACCCCCCCGAATGGAAGCACTCTCCTTCGATGTTACTAAGAGCCCCCAGACAGATGCTACTTTATCAGTCCCACATCATGCTACTATCCCAGACAACCACACACACACACACACACACACACACACACACACACACACACACACACACACACACACACACACACACACACACACACACACACACACACACACACACACACACACAGAATCCCCAGTAGTAAATCACTTCTTTACTTTGCAACTGGACATCTCTGTCTTAGGCTCTCTCTTCCCTCCTCTTCCCCACGGTCTTCCTCTTTCACTAGCTCTTCACTTCCTTCCAAACTCCAGCAACAAACCAATGTTCGATGTATCCAGCTTTTATTTGGGCCTCTCATTTGCACTATTAGCTGGGATTGAGTCAGTCCATTGGTTGCCTACTTCTTCAGGAAAAAGCTGCTCTAGTGCTGTCTCACATTAGCCTCTCATCCACTGTAAATATCTGCTAAGATCTCTTGAACCTCTATATATTCATCCATTTCATCTCTTTAAAATTAATATTCTGATTGCATACCCACACAAACTTTCAGATCTGTACTGAGGTAATCTTGTGGCAGGCTATCACAGTTGGGCTAAAACTATTAACTGCCTTTTTTGCCTTAGCTGTCTCATTTGCTTTTAGCAAGTGACCCAATTATTTAATGAAATTGCAAATAGCATCTGAAGTGTTCTTTACCCAATTAAAAAAGAAATATGACAATTTTGAAAGAGAAATAACAAACTTAGGGGAAATTAATTTCCTTCTTTTATTTATACCTGTAAGTACTTAGCTTAACTCGGGTTTTGTAATCATATGCTTTTTTGGAGATTCAGAGTAATTTCTGTTTCAGATTTTGGGATTTTGGAGCTGAACTGTTCATGTATAAATCAAACCACCTCCTCAGCTTTACTCCACCCCCTTTGTGCCAGACCTCTTAGTCAGGTCCTGAGACTAGTTTCTAACAATTCCCAGTTTTCTGGTGTTGATGGTAATGTAAAGCCCTGCTAACTTTTATACCCAACGCCTCCCTTTTGTGCCCATAACCTTGCTTCTCCCTTCCAGTGATCCATATCTTGTACTGTTAAAATTGGTATGGTTTCAGTAGATTTGTTACACTCAAATGATCTGGGTTCCTAACACGAATTAAATCACATGTTGAGGGATAAAGATTGTTGGCGTGACATCAGTTAAAAATGTCTCAAAGCTTCATGTCAGTATGCACATAAAGATAATGCTGCCAAGTTGGAAAAACAAGAATATCCTGTATGGGAAGTAAAACAATGTAACATGAAACTTAACAAGTTCCAGATCTTTAATGGCAGTTATTTTTTTTTAGATAAAGGCTGATTCCAAATCCAAAACACGTAACATGTAATAACATTTAACATTTCCTCTACAATTTATTTGACATATTTTAAAAAGTTTTTATGACTTTGCATTAAGTACAAAAATGACCAGGGGATAGACCCTTTGGATGAAACGCCAGCGTTCAGAGAAAAGGTTAAAACTTAATGTTTTTTTTCTCTATAACTGACAATGCTAAAAAAGCAAAAAAAACTAAAATTTTAATTTCTTTAAATACTTAAAAATATGAGTGTGATAAAACAACTCTCCTGGTCTATAATTTAAATAAGTTAGTTTGACAGCTTTTGTGGAATCAAGTGTTGTTTTCTAGATATTAATGCATTAATCTGCCTTAATTTTTGTGTGGGGTACAGCTTTCCTGGAAAAAAAACTACATTACAAAGACAGAGTGGGATAATGTTTCTCTTGTTATAAGAGAAGCAGCCAGTATTAGCCTAAATTACTTGTCAGGATTGATACTTTTGCAGTACAGCTGTCCAATTCCTAATAGAGCTCCTTTACACTGCACACAAAGAATAAAAAGGCTATTTGTAGACAGTCGAAATTGGTCCTTGAATGTAACATTACAAAACAACAATTCTCCTGTGTTATACGTTATAATTTAATCCATGCAGGGGGGACCCCCATCTAACTCCACTTATTCCCCATCTCTTACATCCAGACCCCCGTTGTCAATTAACAAACCTCCTGCGATCCCCTAACATCCTTCTATGCTACAGAGAACATAACAAAGGCTTTTTGTAGGAGAGCTTAGGAGCTGCTTTATACTCTGGCCTTGAAAAAAACAAAAGAGCGTTATTTATTGATAACAGCAGTTTCTCCACACCACCTCTTAGTCAAAAACCCCCAGGCTCTGCTGTTTACCAGAAGTAGAGATGATCCAAAACCACTGTGCCCCCCTGTGCGTGGAGCCTGCGCACAACCATAAAAGGCCTTTAGTACTAATGATAAAAAATCAAATAAATTTCTGACTAAATGCAAAGCCTACAGTGTGTGGAAAAGTACATTTAGTGAATGTAAATAAATCATTACCACTCAGTTTTCCACACAGTATTTAGCTATCCCCCCAACTCTGCTCCTCTTTGCTGTTGGATATTTAGCAAAACACAGCAATCTTTGGAATCTTTGGTATGTTGAATTTAAAAAAAAAAAAAAAAAAAAAAGAGTTGTGGGTCATTAGGTAATCTTTATAGTGCCCAATATTGCAAAATGGCATTACAGATCTGCAGAGGTTTGGGGAAAATCAATACTAATCAGTATTCAGTACTGAGTGATTATTTTGCCAAGTGGGGATCTTTTGGGCTTTGAAAACTCCCATTTTATGGTCCACAACACATTTCAGCTACAGAAGATACTAAACTTTGTGCCAAAGCCAAAGAAACACACTATAATATTTAGCCTTGTGATACTGTTTATCTCTTCAGTGGATGTTTTTCATTAGATTTCTGCTTTAATAAGTTAACTAACTTGTCAATGTTGCCTATGTTTTTAACTTATAGGGACAGTTCACTCCAAAATCAAAAATACATATTTTCCCTCTTACCTGTAGTGCTATTTGTCAATCTAGATTGTTTTTGTGTGAGTTGCCCAGTGTCTGCTTTCTCTTGAATATAACAGAACTAGATGGCACTCGGCTTGTGGTGCTCAAAGCACCAAAAATACATTTGAAAAACTCAACAGCAATGTCTCTTTCCAGAAATCATGACCCACTTACCCAAGATAATTTTTCATGTAGGAACTTTTTTCTTTCTACGAACTACACCCGCCAACCATATCACCGCACAGAAAGAAGCGTACTCATGGACAAGAGGCTCATGCTTGTGACAGCGTAAGATGTAAACATTAACGGCGTCCTCTGCTAAGCTGTGACGTTAGCTAGCTCAGGTGAGCTAGCGGTATTGGTTAGCAACTTATCTCCACAAGCTTGCAATCTCGGACCACGAAGGACTTCTGCATGGTGACATGGTTGATGGGTGTAGTTTGGTAGAAAGAAAATAGTTCCTACATTAAACTGCTCAAAACCAGGTCTGTGGACGTGGACTGATGGCACAGGAGAGTTGTGTTAATTTCACCAATGCTTTTGCAATTTTGACTGTCTCTCTGTGAATACACAGGTCATGGAGGTTATTTATTTAATAAATAAATTATTGAATTGTATATCTGTATTATTAGGCCTCCCCATCATAGTGCCTTCATTTTGTGTTTATTATAAAGTGTTTTATGTGTGTTTACCTTCCTCCTGCAGGTGAGTAGAATACTGTACAGCTTTGCCACAGCGTTTCGGCGGTCAGCTAAGAAGGCAGTTCTGTCATCTCAGCAGCCTGCTCCACTCACCCCTGACAGTGACTTGTTTACCTTTACCGTCAGCCTGGAAATCAAAGAGGATGATGGCAAGGGTACCTTCAGGTAAGACATGCATTCACTCATATTAAATTTCAATGTTTAGAGCATGGAATCATCATGAATGATGCTTATAAAGTGGTATATATCGTGAATTATTAATATGTAATGCATTGTCTTAAAATACTTTGGACATGCATAGAAGTCTGTAAACATATGGAACTTTTTTTTGTTGAGTCTTTTGTGACTTTTGCCAAAGAATAATGAACTTTATGTCCCATAGATTTGGACATACTGTCTAGTCATCAGAACTGTATTGAATACAAGCTTTAATCGACTAACTGTAATGTATGACATTTTGAAAAATTGGAAAATGTATAGAAACCTTAAAAATCATCATCATTAAAATGTTATTTTCAGTGGCACCACTATTTTTTACAAACTACAAAAATAGCGTTGAATAAAAATGGCCACATTTGCACGTATACACAGGCACATGCAGCCCCACTTTTGGGGATTAAGTGTTTAAAGTTAGCACACTTTTGGCTGATCCAGTTACAGAAGTCACAAACCCTTCCAGGGTGGACAGCATGTGGGGTACATACTACCCATGAGGGAAGCATCATCTTATTGGCCTATATACAAAATGATTTTTTTTGTTAAGTAAATGAAACATGAACATTATGGAAGTAATGGATTATGGAAGTTTTTTTTAAATCACTAAGAGGATCACCGACGAAAAAGAGGGACTGTAGATTCCTTCCTGACTCACAGTAAAGTGATATTGTGACCACTCTTACAGATTAAAATTACACTCTTTTTCATGCATTGATAGAGAACCCAACATAAAGTTCCTCTGTTTGCTCTGTTCAACCCATCTTCACTGACCTTTTTTATTTTGTTTTCCCATACTACTGAGTCACTTCCTTGTGCTAAAAAAACAGCCCTAGATACTTATTTGGAAAACAAAACAAACTAAAAGTATGCCTCTGGTTATTTTTAGCCAGCACATATTTCCTCCTCATTAGCTCTCTGTTGATTATTTTTTTGTGTGCTGACTTCTAAGCAAACATGCAGCACTCACATGCAAGTACATTACTGTTTTGTGTGAAACCATTCTTTCCCTATGGAGAGAATGCTCTATATGAACTCTATATAGTAGAATATTTAAATACTTTTTTTATTTTAAAAGGGTGCAAACAAGCTTGTTTATCTGCATTCAGAGGACCTAGTTACAGTGTAGAACCATGACTCAGTTTGATAGCATCATTGACTAAGCTGTAACTAGTACATTAATAGTCCCTTTTCACAAAGAGACACGTTTTTGTGATCTCAGCATTGCCTGAAATCATATTTGCAATATATTTCAAATTGCTTAATGGATTAGTCTTAAATTCAAGAATCTTTGGACTTAAAGTGCCCATATTATGAAAAAAACACCTTTTCTGGTATTTGGGGTGTTCTTTTGTGTCTCTGGTGCTTCCACACACATACAAACTTTGAAAAAAATCCATCCATGCTGTTTTGAGTGAGATACGGTTTCTGAATGTGTCCTGCCTTCAGTCCCCTAGTGAGCTGTTCAAAATCGGCTCGGACTGTGACGTCACAATCCGAAATGAGCTGGCTAACCGCAACCATTAGCTCGTAGCGTTAGCATTAGCATGCTAACACTAATGCTAACACTAGCATGGTACCTCGTTCTCAATAGCAAAGCACTGCTACAACACACACAAGTTCACCATAATCTACAAAATAACTACTTACATGTGTGCCCTCATTTAGAAGTCTCCCAGCTAATCCTGCCTTGTAACTGACTGAAGTTGGAGAAACAGCCTTTCTTTTACTTCTATGGAGCTAGCTAGCTGACATGCTCTACATCTGAGCCACTGAGCATGTGCGAGTGCAATCAAAGATAGTACAGAAGAAGAAAAGAGGTCTCACTCTGTAGCTAAAACAGAAACCAGGTGAAAAGAGGATCTGCAGCAGTGAGAGAGAGCTGTGCAGTACAACAAAAATATGGTGTTTTTTGAAAATTAAACCATGTAAACCTATTCTGGTACAACCTTAAAATACAATTATGAACCTGAAAATGAGTATAATATGGGCGCTTTAAGGTTTTCCTACGCTTCTATTATGAAAAATGAGTCTATTCTGATTATTAACCATGGTCTTTCTTTTTCTTTCAAACTGATTAGATTAGATGTTTTTCACTGGTCTAGTTGTCTAGTAAAAGAAGCACTTGTTGCTTTGATTGTACAGTATGTGTTAGTTTGTATCAAATGTAGAAACTGGATTATTGTTTTTCTTCCCAGTTCAGACATAAACAACCTGTCTAGTCAGCCTGTGGTCAAATATTCCCAAAAATATCTTTAATGTCATTGAGTTATTTTCTAATGATGGTAAATCTGCCTTACTTTGTCACTTTTATTACATATCACTGTACTGTATCTGCTATACAAATTTAAGTATGCTTTTGTCACATTCATCTCTGTTTTTTCTATTCATGATGTTTTTGATGTTGAAATGTGGGTAATGATTCTTGTTTTCACATATTCAGTGCTGTAGCAAAAGACAAGGACAAGCAGAGCTTCAAGCTGCGTGCAGGAATGGATAAGAAAATTGTCATTTATGTCCAGCAGACATCCAATAAGGAACTGGCAATTGAGAGGTAAAAACACACACACACACACACACACACACACACACACACACACACACACACAGTTTAATATACAGTGCCATAGGTCTACTGAATGTTGATTGTTTTGTTTTTTTGTTACTCAGATAAGTAATAACATCAAGTCAGTGAGACTAATTTAAGGCATATCAACTCCTTGTGTTCAGTGCTCTTTTACATTTTTTTTTCTCATTCTCAACAGAGAGAACGTTTTGTTAGACAGCACTACTTTCAGAAGATTTATTCTCTTTATATTCTTGATGAAGGTACAGAGGGACCGAAACGTTAGTTTTCTGTAAATAAATGGTGATGTTATAGCAAGAGCAGGGTGCAGGATTTTTTCCTTTGTACCAAGTTAATGATATTTTCCAACTCACCTGCACAGAAGAATTTTTGGATGCACGAGTTGTTTCTTTAAAGAAGATTTATTCTAAAATACTGGCTGTGGCTCAAAGGTAGAGTGGGTCGGCCCTCAACCACAAGATTGGTGGTCCGATCCAAGGCTCCTCCGGCCACATGTCGACGTGTCCTTGAGCAAGACACTGAACCCCAAGTTGCTCCCCGGTCGCTGTATGTCGCTGTCCACTGCTCATACATAATGTTTAGGATGGGTTAAGTGCAGAGATTAATTTTTATTTTTTTCTTCAACTAAGACAATAGATATATCTCTAAACATGATTAAAGCATGCAAAAATGATCTAGATTAATGTAAACAACCAAGTGAATGGAGGATATAACTTACTATTTTTTGTCACTTTGGAATTCTCCTAAAAGGAAAATATCTAAGGAGAGAATCTGTCCTACATCTGTCAGGCAGACTGAGAATCCTCCATTTACTCACCTATAATTGATAAACGCATACCGGTGAACATCTTTACATCCGTGTGTCGGGTTAGGGTTACGTTCAGGTTTTAAGTGTTCCGGCACGGTTTTAAGACTGTGATTGATGTGACTCTGTCTCCTAAGCTCCTCATTTTCCACAGTTTGATAAATCAGTTGAAATGTAAACGCTCCATCACCTTTTTGCGGACTTCCATTTTCATGGTGGTTTGTTATTGTTTAATGAACCCAGAGAAGTTAAGGATTGAAGGGCTGTGTTTAATACTCCATGTTCTGGTCTGTGTTAGAGGTTCAGTCCAGGAAGCTATTTGCGGTAACATGTGATGGTTATATATATAGGAAGATTTATTGTTCTGTGTCTGGTTCCTGCTCTCGCTCTGTTCTTTCTTTTTTTCTCTCCCTTCTGTCTTATATAATCCTATTCATTACACTTTTTTCTCACTCTTTTGTGTGTGTGTGTGTGTATGTGTATGTGTATGTGTATGTGTATATGTGTGTGTGTGTGTGTGTGTGTGTGTGTGTGTGTGTGTGTGTGTGTGTGTGTGCTCATGTTTGTCTCCTCTCCAGGTGTTTCGGCCTCCTGCTCAGCCCAGGGAAAAATGTGAAGAACAGCGACATGCACCTGCTAGATCTGGTGGGTGACTCTTTTTATGCGTGTACGGTACTTGTGTGTCATTTTGTGTTTGTGTGTGTTTGCTAACTTCCTCATACTTGTGCCCCTTCAGGAGTCAATGGGGAAGAGTTCCGACGGGAAGTCTTACATCATCACAGGAAGTTGGAACCCCAAAACGCCTCAGTTCCAGCCTGTGAATGAGGAAACGCCCAAAGGTAACCGCCAAAAATCTGTCAAAAATTCACATAAAACAGAATGATTTTCAACAGTTATTTCCTTGGTTTGTTTATTCACACACATTTTCACACTAATATTTAACACATTTCCAAGTGTGAAAATCACTTTCCGCTGGTTGCACAAATCAAGCTGTGAAAGAGCAATTTCTTGTTAAATTATAGCTACACTAAATAGGCATGGAAACTGTACTCTCATAATTGACATCCCTGTTAAAAAATAATGTTGCATACAATGCAGAAGCTACAATATTTGAACAGATGACAGATAAATATAGCTGAAAAATTGATAATGAAAAACCAATTGACTCAGGCACTGACTTTGTTCCATCCTTATCTCGCCGTACCTGCACCACCAATCTACCTTCAAACAATTAGTCAAACTCCAATGTTCTCATAAATCACACAGTTACAGGGTTTGGTTTAAATATGTATTTGTTATAGATGGTGCATAGAGGGGACTCAAATACTGGGAAATAACATTTTAGCCATTTTCTTGTTTTTCCAGATAAATTCATGTACATGACAACAGCAGTGGACCTGGTGATCACAGAGGTGGAGGAGCCAGTCCGTTTTCTGCTGGAGACGAGGGTCAGAGTCTGCTCCCCAAATGACAGGCTGTTCTGGCCCTTCAGCAAGCGTAACTACACTGAGACCTTCTACCTTAAACTACGACAGGTATGTCAAGTCATTGCACAATTTTCCATTCGTGATTAAATCAATTCAAGTGATGGTCTCTGAGAATTGCACCATATATCAGCATATCAGCTGTGACCTGCAATGATGCAACACAATCAGTTTGTTGATAAACTGTGATTTTGTAATTGCTAAATAATATTTAAAGAAAAAAAAAAAGAAATGTGATATATGTTTTTTACCAACCAATCATCTCTCTTCAGATGGAGCGTAAGGAGCGTAAGAGTCCTGCTTCTGACACACTTTATGAAGTGGTGAGTTTGGAAAGCGAGACTGAGAGAGAGAAACGGAAGACCACAGCTAGTCCCGGCATCCTGCCCACCGGGACTGGTACCACTGTCCCTTCACCACCTGAGGATGATGAAGAGGAAGGTGATTGGATACTGTCTTACTTTTTCGCTTAGTCACCTCTTATGGGATTCTTATTTTATTAAAGGTAGACAATACAGAAGGATAGCAAGTATGTTTTTAAAAATCTAATTTCTGATATAGCAAAGGGTATAATTTATTTATGTAAGCCATATGAAAATATTCTTTGCAAACATGACCACATAGAACCACAGAAGAAGCCTGCCTAGCAGAACCATATGAAAATGGTTTGAACTCGTCAGACACATAAACAGCCTCAAAGCAGACACTTAACTGGCAAGATAATATAAATGTACTCTTTTAATCTGGAATGCTGTAACATTGTGGTGCCCTTTATCAGCATTATGCACATTCAGAAGCATGCACCTCCAAAACCCAATAATAAAAGTATTACTCCCCAGCAGCATGACATTTAACAAGGTTATGCTGATGTTTAGCATTTAACATTTACATTTATACGCTGACTTGATGACTGATACGAATTCAAACACTACCCTGTGGAGCTGTACCAGATATAAACTTGTGTTTCTCAAAATCCCATGGGAGATCAGACGCTGTGTTACAGAACCGTTTGTACTGTATCCTCACAGACTACTGTCCCGTGTGTGTGTGTGTGTGTGTGTGTGTGTGTGTGTGTGTGTGTGTCTCTCTCTTTGGTATATTGGCCCTTTGGTACAGTTTGATCTCACTGTTTTGACTATATGTCCACAGTTTAGATGCCACAGTACATAGAGATAGTAACATTTTGTTTAGCTGATACCATAAAAAGTTGAAATTAAAGACCCAACTATTTGTTTAGATCATGAAATTCCACAGCTAGGTATGCATGTAGTTTATCCCCCCAATAAAAATAATCTATTAAGAGAGCTGTTGTTCAAGTTCAATATTATCATGACCACAGCTCAGATGCAGAAGACCACAAAACATACAGTATACAACATCACAAAACATCAAACCAGATGGTCACAGCCTGTGATATAAATGTTTCATTATGCACTTTAAAACAAAGTGTCTTTAAGTGCAGTATGTACCTTTAGGCACCATCTTGGTAACACCAATAAGTAGAAGGTTTGTGACTGACTTAAAACACCAATCTCTTTGAATGAGGAAACAATTAACATCATAAAGGTAAAATTAGTGTCAGTTGGTGTTTGTAAACACAGTACTCAAAGTTGGCCCCGGCTCAACAAGCCAGAGAGAGAGAGCAGAGGTGGTCGAGTGAGCTAGAGGGTGAAGGATGGGGGGCAGCACCGTTGGCGTGAAGAAAGCAGTCAATCAGAGGAATAAAACTTTATTTTCTGATTGTTTTACGCCGGATTTGTTTTAAAGCACAAAGAAACATACACCTGCGCACAACCCTGCGGGAAGGTGCTGCATTCATGGGTTTTGTTTGAATGCAGAGCTTCATCCTATCGGTGCATGTGTGTGTGTGTTTCAGTCAAACAGGCACATCGCACAGCATAGGAGAGCGCTCAGGAGCAGGGGAAACGCATAAAAGCACACAGCGATGTAACAACCCGTTCATCGTCAAATCCTGCTTTGTATCATAATATGTTAAAGGGTGTCTTGTGCATCGGTATCGGACGCCAGAGGGTGTGACCAAGCGACGGTATTGGGAATGAGAAAGGGCTGCACACCCTGCTTGCTGTTATTGGCTGGGTGTTACACACACAACGTAGGACCCAAAGGCACCCATAAACATCCCGAATACAGCAAAATAAGATGAAAAGAGAAAATACAGGGTTTCTGAAGATACAGACACTGCCACACATTTCTAGTGGGTCATAACTAAGTGATGATTCAAAGGGATACATGAGTATGAGTCTATACCTTGTTGTTTAGTAATATACTGCATATAATACCTTTTCAGTCCTCACATTTATTTAATCATTTTCAATTCACATGCATTAGCTCTGGTAAATTGTGTGTAATTTGGGGCATTTAA
Source organism: Perca fluviatilis (assembly GCF_010015445.1). Lineage (NCBI taxonomy): Eukaryota > Metazoa > Chordata > Actinopteri > Perciformes > Percidae > Perca > Perca fluviatilis. The sequence goes on along the minus strand of NC_053128.1, from coordinate 17,064,225 downwards.
AGGGCAAATCTAAGAAGAAGAAAATGACAATAAGGGATCTTACTTTGTGTTTGTACCTTCTTTGTCCAGATAATGATGAGCCTTTACTCAGCGGGTCAGGTGATGTTTCCAAGGAGTGTGCAGAGAAGATCCTGGAGACCTGGGGGGACTTGTTAACCAAATGGTAAGGCTTTGTTCCCTCGTTAACTGTGTCCTTCCTGTTCTACTGCTGTTGCAATACATACACACACACACACACACACACACACACACACACACACACACACACACACACACACACACACACACACACACACACACACACAAGGAGGGAGCGAGCGAGTCTGGCAGAGTTGGCCTAATGTGTGTGAGGGGGGAGGGTCTGTGAGTGATTAGTCAGCTGCGTGGGTAACCTCATCTACCCTTGTGTGTCTCGCTTTTGTGGCATCACACTCATCGTCCGTGTTTGGAAATCATGATGTTGCAGTCCATAATTCATTTATGAGTGGTGACACGCAGCCAAAGTTAATCTATTTAGTTTGCTAAAGATCGTACATTGCCGAGGAAAATGCTGCATAGTGATAGCTGATAAGGAGTAGCCTTACGTTATCCCTCTATTCCCCCCACTTTGTTTATGGTCTCAGCCCCCGTCTGTGAGCGCACGCACGCACACGCGCGCATGTACTCAGGCATTGCTTGCCTCTCGCTTTCTCCCTGTCTGTTCTCTTGTATGTTTTTCAATAGAACAGTATAATTTGGTCGAATTTGTACAATACATACTGTATATATAAATTATTCATTTTAACTCCTATATGTTTATCGTAATAACTTAATCTTTTTTTCTACAACATTACTTATTACAGTATATTTGGTTGTACGTATATAATGTCCTTTGACAATGCCAAATGTTGACACAGTGGTATTTGCCTCACTTCTTTTATAAAAAATAATGGCTAAAAAGAAAGAAATCATAAGACTAGCCTGTTATAATACTCTGCTTTGTGCGAGTGATTGGTGATGTTGTGTGTGTGAGCTGGAGAGTGTGTGCTGTGGCATTGTGGGATGCAGCGCTCAGGGAGCACAGAGAGGCAAATCACAGAAAGCCCTTTACAATCTTATGCCCCTAAGGGCCAGGCCTGGCATTACTTACGTCACATGCACGCACACATGCATGCACACACGTACACAGTATACTTTTGTTTCCTTTCTTAGTCTCAACAGAAAATGCCACATATTACATAACCTGACAAATACACCAAACTAACTCAGAAAATAGAGAAGGATAAATTAAGAAAGGAGGGAAAAGTGAGAGAATCTTCAGGGAGTTAGGGATTTTCTGTCGGCTCCAGTCAGGCGATAGTTGTTAGGTATAGACAGCTGTGTCTCCATGTTCACCTTCTCCTTCTCTGTATATCTCTAATTCTGTTTTTGTTACTCACTAGTTGTCGGGCAGATGCCTGAGTTCATTCTATGATGCATACAGTGCCGCCAACAGCTTCAACATTTAAATGTGAAGATGATGAAGGAAGGCATTAAAACTGGCCTTTATGTATTGTTTCTGTAATTTTCTATTGGCTTATTGTCTGCTATTGTCTATTGTTTTCCTATCCTGCTAAAAAATAGTGCAGGGGTAAAATAAAGCAAAGCCACTATGCAAATGTCAGAGAAAAACGTTTTCTGTACAAAAATAGCACATATTTAACATTCTGAGACAGTGACATTTGAGCCTTTGATTGATTGTATCCCTTTTTAGACCACTATGCATGTAAATCCTTATACTTGGCCCATGATCTTGATCTTGACTCAGCTGACCATCTGTAGAGATGATGATGGTTCTTTTAGAAACGATCTAGAGCCAATGAAAACATTGTTTTGGGTAGATATGGTAGGCAGGTGTGCCCAGAAAAATTGCAGTGCAGGAACTTGTGACATAAAATTAGGATGTCTTTGATAAACTGTGATGGTTAACTCCCTCTCTCCTCTCACAGGCATTTGAACTTATCAGTGCGTCCCAGGCAGCTGCCAGCTTTGGTACGGAGTGGCATCCCTGAGGCTCTCCGTGGGGAGGTGTGGCAGCTCCTGGCAGGCTGCCATAACAATGACCACCAGGTAGAAGAGTACCGCACTCTTATTACAAAGGTAAGACCACACAAAACTTTTGTCTTTGTTAAGATGGCCAGGACATACAAGTCCCATGATCCCCTAATGTTGGTGGTGTAAACTGTCCTTCAGCAAGATGACTCAAACACAAGCTCCTCTAATTTTTGTTTCGGCAAGCTGTGCACCTTACCTCTGATGATTTCTAAACCTTTGTCCAAGTTGAAGCCATCACTGAAAAATACTTTTATCCTGTAACAGATTTGTCCTGTCTGTTTTTACACTCGGCTGTATTTTGATCTCTCAAACTGAAACACATTCAATTCAAACAGATTTTATCATTATTTTTTGTCTTGTACTGACCAGAGCATGTGTTACTTTTATTGTCCTTGGCAACAGTTCTTTGAAAGTACACTTCAGTGGTCACTGATGGCCCTGTTTCACAAGTTTATCTCTCATGTGCTTCAAACTTGTGATCCATTGCTGCCCTGTAGGTCATGACAGCTGATTACTTTTGGCGTTATGTAAGTGATCTATTCATACACTTTTCTTCAGCAAAGTGTGTTAATGGTTCTGTTAAAATTAATAATACTTAACTTCTTATAAAAACTCAATAATGTTGTAGATGAAGTAAGACAATATATATGTAACTACCTGCTTATGACCCTCTAATAGTAAGGTATCATATTTCATGAGGTTGGCTGTGTTTGTTAAGTTATTTTTTTAATATTAGCTTTTTCATAGCTGATTGTCTTTGTTATTGTCTATGTGCCTCTTTTCTGCCGATGGTGCGGCAATGTGTGTAAGGCACTGCTGTAGATGGTTAGTTCCCCTTTGCGCTGAGAACAGTGTGTTATTCAATGTAATTTTTTTCTCGGCTCCAGCTCAGTCCAGTGTTCTTATGTAAAGGCAACATCCCCAGGCAGCAAGCTGGGACCCAGGTGGTGACAAGATGTTGGTCTTGCCCTTTCCTCCACTCTGCTTTTTCTCTCCTCCCTTCTCTTTTGCTCTTTTCCTCTCCTTGCTTTTGCACTTTTCCTTTATTTTGCCTTACATCTCTGGCATGTGATGATGAAAGAATTTACATAGTAAAAGTAAAAAAAAGGATAAACTCAAATAGAAAATTTACACCAAAATCACTTAGGAGCCACAGTGTTATCCATTAACATGAATGGTATGAATGGAATCTCAACTTTCAGTCAAACAACAATAACAATGACTCACAATGCCACTGTATTAATAGCCATTGGGCAGAAAGTTGGATAGGAGTTAATTGCAGAAGCACTAAAGCATTCCAGGTTTGTACGTCAGCCAACGAACCCACAGAGAAAAGTGTGGAGAACCCGTGCAGCTTTACCTGACTCTGACAGACGTTTTGCATGTTTTATTTAGTCTCCTTAGAACAAGATGAGGAAAGGTAGCCAAGAACAGTTAAAGGGGAGAAAGATTATATCTCTTTTTCATCACAACAATGTTGCATGGATTTAAAAAAACAAACAAAAAAACTAGAACTAAGACTCAAAAAGGTATTAAATAGCTCTAAACTGTAGAAAAAGAGTATTGAAATGTATTGCATAATGGTTCTCTGAATAGTATATCTGTTAATTAGGAAATAATTTAATTCATATTGATGTTGGTATTATTTCTGGTACTAATTAAAGCTGATTAACTAATTCATTCTTTCCCTTGTTAGCTCATGTTTCAAAATGTGTACATACCATACTCATCCAGCTCCTAATTTGTTTTGTGTGCTTTCTGTTTTCAGCCTGTGCTTGTGTGTATCTCTTTGTGCTGTATTGCACTGCATGCACAGCATGTCCTAGCTAGTGCCCTCTTTTGTACCCTAACTCTGTTTGAACTTGGTGTTCATCCACATATCTGAATGCCGGGCATTGATGGACCTATTCTTTCCAGATGGAGCCCTAACGAATTTCCCAATATGAGTCCCCCTGCTGCTAAATACTGAAAGAACCCTGCTAACTTTTACATTAGCTCCATAAGTCATAGTGAGTAGAAACCCGTTACTGACAGAGTTACTAAGTCTGGCAAACGAATAATTGGTTACGAAAGACGTGAAAAACCTAACATAATGGCAGGCAAGATTTGGGATGTGATTACATATATTTTTAATGCTACCTTGATGATCAGATGCGCCAGAGCAGAACTCACATTTGTCCACACTTAACACTTCAATTCGACCTGCCTGATCAGATAGTGGATATAACGTTATTCATGCACAATAGGTGCATCCAAAATGGCACTTGAGCACTGAGATCCGAACTCACCTCAACTCTGAGCCAGGCCACCTCGGCATGTGGTCTGGCTGATGGGAACCTAATGTGAGCAAGATCTAATCTCGGAGTGTACAGATTTGACAGTTAATGTGTCCTGGCATGATCGGATGATAAAAGTTGCATTGAGACATTAAGTCAAGATTAAGACAAGTGTACCCATGGCCTTTGTTATTGTGCTGAGGGGCAGTGACATTGTGACCATATTATAACATAACCGTCAACATATTTTAACAGCATAATCTATGTACCAGTAAAGTGTTGCTTAACCTTCAAAGAAAATTACTCTTTCATGTTATTAACTGTAATTTGGTTGTAATAATTTAAATAATATTTAGCTATAGATATTATAGTGTACATAATCCTGAAACACTGTTCAAAACCTTTTTTATTGCATCGTAGTTTTTATATTGACAACTTGTGGTTGGGCCATCGGTGAGGGGGATGGTGGGAAATAATGAGTCATATGTTTGTGTATTTTAACAAATGTCATGTTTGAGAGAGCTTTAGAGTAAGCTTGTTGTAACAGTAAAAGGAACACCGCACAATCAGATCACGCAGTTAAGTGGGTGATGATTGACTGATAACCTACTTTAGTTCATAATCGGTAACATGTTTTTGTGGCCCAAATGTTATGAGGCCTAATCTGCCCTGCAAAGGCAAAACGCCGTAACATCATTTTTGGGCAAAAATTAGTTAATGTCAGTTTTGGGGTATTTGAGACCTCCTTTATCATGTGAATAAATATCGTGAGTCAATTTGATTGTTTTAATGAGAAAATAAAGGGCTATGACAACCGTAACATCCAAAACCATACAAGAAACCACAGCAGAACGCCGTAACAGCTATTACGGCTCTTTGCCTTTGTTCCGGGCTCGCTGAAGTTGAGTTAAGGTGTTCTGACTTTGTTTAGCCAGGCATTAAGAGAGATGTTACTGTGCCGCCGTGATGTTACTGTACTCTGGCCTTGCCATACTGTCAAAGTTTGCCGCTTTTAATTGTCACCAAACCACGTAACATACACACGACATATCTTTCAAATAAAGTGGTGATGATTCCTATTCTGTCAGTGTCAGTGACAGCCCGGAGCTAGCTAACTTTATCACGTAGCGCTAACGGTGATGCTGACACACCTCCTCACTTGGCGGAGCCTCACATCAGACGCAGAAAACGAATCATTAAATACACAGGCATCCTACCTTTCCATGCAATCCGATATAATCCATGGAAGATATAATCCATAGCAAAGCACGTCATCTGCTGTATCCACAACAGTCCATACGTGTTTGAGCCATATTTCCTTCTTGCAGGTGTTCATGTCAAATCTTACACAAATCCATAAAAGCACTAAGCTAATTATTGCTAACGTCTGTACAAAGTATGCTAACCTAAATGTTATCTCAGAATTAAAAAGTAGTAATCCAAGTCGAGTTTGTTGACTGGGCATCTTGAGCAGTTTGGTGGCCCTTAACCCTTAACCAGGGGTGATTCTAGGATCAGACCTTTAGGGGGGCTCAGCCCCTAATGAGAATATGACACAGATACAGTGCCTTGCAAAAGTGTTAAACAATATATATTTATTGTTAAACAATAAATATACCTTTGTATTCAATTATAATTAAATTATCTTTTATTGAGAAAATATTTCTTGTATTTATTCATACTGTATACTGTACTGCAAAATAACTTATCTGTCATACTGTTCAACTGTGTTAGTGTTGCCACACTATCCTGATCGTTATAGCAGTAAATAGGATCAACCAAATGTCTTCTATATAATTTAAAACAAATAGCGAGTTAAGGTCTTTTGCCTGCATGGCAGTAATAGTTGGCAAACATTGTGTTAAAATATGTGGTCATGCACAGTGTGACACTGGGCACATTAACTATTACTCTATAAGAAGGGTAAACGGTTGACAGTATTTACAGTAACATTGATGGAATTACCAGTTCATTAGCTACAGCTGTGGGACAGTGTCAGAGAGCTGTTGATTAAACTTTATAGTGATTTTTGAGGTTCTAGTTAGCTTTTGCATGTGTGGTTGATAGTGATGTGTAATATTGTGTTACCGCATGATATTCAACCACCTTTTTCCTACAAAAGTGGGCAAGTGTAGTCTTCTAAGGTGTGTAAATGAGCGTACACACATACGGTATGTGTAGTGTAGACAATGTGATCAGATAAACACAGGCCCGGTCCCCGGACCTGCTGCGCCAGCCTCCTGTGGAGAGCAAAAACAAGTGCTCATATCTATCTGTCTGCCTGTCTGTCTCTGTCTGACCCACATAATGACCTGTATGCCTGCCTCTCTGCCTAGCTGTCTGTCTTTATAATCGTAGGTATTTGTGCGCGCCTGACTCTGACTCTCTCCAACTTCTACCTAGACCTGTTTGGGCTTCTGTCAACTTGTGTTTCTTCCTGCCTCTCTCTGTCTGCCTGCTCATTTGTGTTTTGTCACACTGTCTGCTTGCTTCTTTTTTGCTTCTCTCCCGTTGTCTTGTCAGCATGACGTGTCTGCTTCTTTCTTTTTCCCCCCCATGTGACTGTATGCCTGCCTGTCTCTGTCCCATAGCTTTATGTGCATTACTGTTCCGACTTCAGCTGAAATACTTTAGGATTTTTTGTATTCTACTTTGAAGCCAGTTTCCCACATTATCACAAACAATATTCTTTTGCAGTTGAATGTGAACAGGCTGGGATTTTATAATAATGTTTTTGTCTGAGTATTTAACAACTCTCACCACCTTTGCCTGATGTTAGTATTTATGTACTAGCTCTAGGTGCACTGAAGAGAGCGCAGAGATGAACATAATTAATTCTCTAATATAAAAGATTGTGTATTCTCTATCCAGTTCCTTGAAATTCTATTTATTTCTATTCTTATTAGGCATTCCTCAGATTAATAAAAACCTCAGATAGGACATCAGTTGACCAGTTCTTTTTTATGTTTTTATTATATCATGTTTATACAAAAGTTGGCACGGAGTGACTGCTTATTTTTATATTTATATAAAAACAGAACAGAATTATCAGGATTATGAGCCACCAGCTGGGTGCTGGTGGATGGTGGGTGTTAATAATAATCCGATGGAAGTCAGCCAGTATGGCACTTGCAAGTTAACTATCTGATTATTCAAATAGTGCTTAGCTTAGCTTGTCCAACAGATAATATATCACATTGTTGATGATTTATTAATTTTGTGTTATTTAAGTAACAATACAGAACATTGGCTGATATTCTACAGATGAATCACTGGTGAAGCATTCATTGTATTCTACCCCAACAATAACTACAGCAATAAAGAGCAAACATTATCTTAACATAACACATAATTAACATCCTCAGCTTTTTTCTTTTCCTTCAAACCATACATGCTTTACCGAAGTTTAGGACCATTGTGTTGTTGCCAAGTTTGTGTCAGCTACAGGAAGCCTGTCCTTCAGTGGTTGACAGGCAATGAGGAAGCAAGTTAGACAGCTAACCGGACTAAGTTATGCTCAGCCTGGCAACCAGCTAACAGTACATCACGCTTTTCCTTCTTCCTCGTTCTCATAGCTCCCTGAGTTGTTATTGCAATATTGTATGAATTTTTCTTTCACCTCTTCCTCCACTCACCCCCAATGATGAGCTCTGTGTTACGTTTGAGTCTCTTCCTTTTCTCTTGTTCCTTTTCTTTTTCCAACAGTTTTTTGTCGTACGGTCATCTATTTTTAGCTCCTCGTGTGGTGGGCAGAGCAGGTGCGTGAAAGCATGGGAGTGTGTCTGGATTGCGGGGGAGAAAGGTGCAGGCTGGTGTGTGTATGTGTGGCTGTGTGGGTATGTTTTGGTCTCCATCACGCTACACCAAATTGCCCTGCACGAGACACTGCAGTCTTCAGAAAGCCATTAGGATGAGGATCTAGTAGCACTAAATCTGACAGTGATTACTAACCACTGATGTTTCTAATTGTCCAGGATTGTGAGTAATTAAATAAAATCAGCACATCATATGATCTATAAATAACTGACTTGGTAACTGTTCTAGCACAGATTCATTAGGCTCTTTACAGAAGGACTGACTGGGACTTGCTATAGCTAACATGTTTGAGAAAATGAAATACTAAGTGTTCAACTGAGTCCTTTAGAGCCCTGCAAAACAAATCTGGCTGTTGCTGTTGCCTGGAGGGAGATTAAAAGATGACTGGTGAGGTCATGCTACCTGGGTGTAGCTGACTGTGTCAATGCAACTCTCATGCTAAGTGGAGGCACAGCATCTGCTGATGCATGCAAAAGTAAGTAGTTAAGTAGTTGCCACTTAGTACTGTAGATTTTTAAGTGTCCATACAGTTATAGTCTCTCTCTCTTGCTGCTTTTGCTTTTAGAGACACATGCATAGAGTTGCAAAGAAAAAAAGGTTTACTTGTGAAGGCATGAGTACGGAGTACTGTGTGAGCATGTGCTTTTTTTAGAATGTGATGTTATTTCAACGTATTCAGGGCATATTACAGGGCTAGTAAGATGTACATGTTTACATTATTATTAATGATAAAACAGTTCTATACATATAATTTAAAGCAATTAATTTCTCCGTTAGACAACGTGGCCTTAGAAAATGTTAATTTTAGTCACTAGACTTTTATTTTTTATCTGAACTTTCTGAACTCCCTCCATTGAAGTGCACCTTTCAGTCTCTCCTTTACTTGCAGTTTACACCTAGAAGGCAGAGCCAGTTACTAATTGCATAATTACTTGATGCGTTGGTGAATCAGCTACAAATTACACGCAGGCTGAGTGCAAATTAAATTATTTGCACTGTGCTTTCATGTATTTAAATCTGTCTCTGTCGCTTAAGCTTTTATGTTGCTGCGGTTTATTAGTACGTTACAAATATATTTGTTTTATTCAGTGTACGGTGTATGGAGTACCAGCATGAACAAATCAGAGAGTCAGTAAAGATGCAGTTATGGCTTCCTTAATAAACAATTGATAATAAACATCGACTGGATGAATTATTTCACAAGAAACTAAAGACTATCTGTTAAATAATGTCACTGTCTGTGCTTTATAAATACAGAAGCAGATTATAAACTCACACAGATACAGTGAGATCTGATTTCTCTGTGCAGCAATAAGCACATATTTTGTGTATAGTAGTCCACATGCGAAGATGCACAAAACTGTAGGGAAAGCCGCTTTCCTGTCCTGTATGTCCTTGGTTTACAATCAGATTAAAAATAGAAATATTTCCTGTAAACTACATCCAGGCATGCATTTATTGTTTCCCTGCAAACAAATACAATACCTTTTCTGCACTGCAGAAAGACAATGTCCATTCTTACAACTCAAAAATGTCCTATCTTTTGGGAGTGCGGTGAGAGGCTACTGAGATGATAACAGTCAAAAGAGCTGGGTTAACACTGAATGTTACTAATTTTAACAGTGTGAAACAATATGTTTGAATTTTAAGGCAATTACGAGAACCATTGGCATAGAAAAAACAGGGAGGGGTGAGAGGGTTGGGGAAAGAGGCAAGCCTCGTGCCCTTGCAGTTAATCATTGGTTGGAGCCACAGGGAAGGGGAGGGGCCTCAGTGTCACTGTTTCTGTAGAGAGAGAGGCAGAGGGAGCAAGAAAGAGAGAGACAGCAAAGGAGGATAAATGAACACGGGGGGTTCTCCCAGCATCGGTATGCCTGCCTACCTCATTTCCAGTCCAGACACAGTTGCTGCTCCTCTGGATAGAAATAACAGCTGAGGTGTGTTTGCATGTGTGTGCGCGTGTTTTAAAAATCAGTCACTCCGTGCACTGCCTTCATTCTCTCAGCTAACGCCAGTCTGCTGTGATTTTACTGCGAAGGACCAGACAGAAACTGTGACAAGAGCAAGCGGACATGGAGGAGTGGTGAAAAGAGGGGTAAAGGAGAGCCAAGAAACACAAGGAAAAAAGAAGAAGAAACAGGAGAGAGAAGCAGAAGGACAGAATAAAAAGGAGATATGCTTAATGTCTCCTTCCCTCAATTCATTAATGCAGCACTTTACACAATAATGTCTTTTCATTGTATGCTGTGACTCTGTGGACTATAGACACATAAGAGCTTCAATCGGTGCTTTCTGCAGCTGCAGCAGATGTTGAAGACATCTTTGACTTTATAGGGAGCGGAGGCATTTCAAGCATAGATTGGACTAGAATTCCTTTAAACAAAGTCACATTCTGTTTTTTTTTCCCCTCCTTTTTGTGCCTTCAGCTGGGAAGTTGGCTTTACTGAATAAAAGGAATACACACGTTTCTTTTTGTGTGTTAATCTGTTTTTAGTTGGTGGTTTTATAGCTTTGTGTAAAACCACAACTGCCTGCACCGAGGACAAACCCAGGGGGCTTCCTCACCTCTCGCTGTCCTTTCCATCCCTCCTGCATTTGAAATGGCAGATGGCAGCAGTCTCATCATGGAACCGCAGCATGCATCTTTTTGTTTGGACTGAAACCATACAGCTACAAGATGATGAATTCCTCCCTGGATCCACTGAACCAAAGCTCTGCTGACCCGTCAAACTTATCTGCTCCCTTCTGCCTGCTTGAGATAGGCTATTCCCAGATTTTCACCACCTGCCTGCTTGAAGTCTCTATCATACTTCTCCTCACTGTTCTCATAATTTCTGGTAACCTGGTGGTGATTTTTGTGTTTCACTGTGCCCCCTTGCTTAGCCAGCACACCACCAGTGCTTTCATCCAGACTATGGCGTACGCTGATCTGCTGGTGGGGGTCAGCTGCCTGTTCCCCTCTCTGTCCCTCCTCCATCACCTCAAGGGCCTCAACCCCAAACTCACCTGCCAGGTGTTCGGGTACATGGTCTCTGTTTTGAAATCAGTTTCAATGGTGTCGTTAGCGTGTGTGAGTGTAGACCGCTACATTGCCATCACACGACCTCTGACTTATGCATCCCTGGTGACACCTTGTCGAATTCGATGCTGCATCGTTCTAATATGGTTGTACTCTGCTCTAGTGTTTATCCCATCTTTTCTGGGGTGGGGGAAGCCTGGTTACCACGGGGATGTGGTGGAGTGGTGCGCAGTTGAGTGGAGGACTCGTCCGGCCTTCACAACCTTTATTGTTGCACTGCTCTACGCCCCAGCTGCTCTCACTGTTTGCTATACCTACGCCAACATCTTCAAGATCTGCCGGCAGCACACCCGGGAGATCAGCGAGCGCCGCGCACGATACAAACCCCAACAGCTGCAGGGCCCAGGATTGACAGTGGGATCTGCGTTCAAGGACAACAGTGCAGTAGAGCAAGGGCAGTTGCCCCACTTGTCTCAACCACAAAAATCGCAACCACAATATCAGCAGCCCACATCAACATACCCAGACAAGCGATACGCTATGGTACTGTTCCGCATTACCAGCGTGTTTTATCTCCTCTGGTTGCCCTACATCCTCTACTTTCTGTTGGAAAGTGGAGGGTTCTATCACCACCCTGCAGCCTCATTCCTAACCACATGGCTTGCCATCAGCAACAGCTTCTGTAACTGTCTCATCTACAGCCTCTCCAACTCTGCCTTCAGGAAGGGCCTCAAACGTCTCTGCTCCTTCTGTTTACAGCGCAGTGGCAGTGGCTTCGGGGTTAGGAACACTAAAAAGGCTTTTGTTGGTTCTGTTGAAAAAGGATGTGGAGTGCCGGCGTATGGATACGGACATGGGGAAATAGGATTTGGCACAACATGTCATGTGTAGAGAACACATAGAGGAAACCTTTGTGCCAAATTGGCATTTGAACTTTTTAAAAGCCTGATGTGATTGCTGTAATATGTCTCCTCTTTTAAGCTTAAATGTGCTGTAAAGAGATGGAAGGAGGCATTGATCCGTCACTGCTGTTTCTGTCGCATTTGGAGGTTACACAGGCGTCCTCTCTGCAGACGCCACAGCTAGCAATGATAGAGAAAGGGAGTCAAGAGCAAAACACTGAAGGAGAAAAGGCCTAAATAGCCCTGCAAGGTGTTTTAAAATGGTTCTAGAAACCCAGCATACTGTACTGTGTATGGACAGGGGTGATGGATGGAAAGGGTTGGGAAGGAGGAGAAAAAGGTGTCTAAAAAAATCTCTGGAGAAATTAACTCTTTTGAGGTTAAACACCATTTTTATTGATCAGTTTCCTTTTAATGGCAAGCAAATCCCTAACTTATTTTGCCAAAACAACAAAACGCTCCAAGAAAAGTGTTCTGAAAAACTGTATGTGAAACAATGTGACCTTTGTTGCCAGATTATCAGCACAGTATGAGTTAAATGCAAAAAAGAAGACAGTTGTTGCTGTGTTTTTGTAATGTGGTGCTGAGGTGAAGCTCTTTAAATATGTTTTTACGTGCTCCTAGTATCTGAATACAAAAAGTGATGCAACTGTTTGTTTGTGTATTTGTTGTCTTTTGTTGTTGACTGATTGATCGAGCTTAGTCAGTCAAAAAGAAATGGAAAGAAAAATTGTAGGTCTAGACTTAGTATGTAGTAGTATGTCATTTTCGAGTTAGTTTGCATTGACTGAAGTGATTATGCTTTGTCAGCATCAAGACATCTATACATCAACTTTGAAATTTCAGATTGTTATAGTTTTATGATCGATTTAATGTCTTCTACTAGGTCGTAGGTTCGCACATTGAGGCGGCTGTTTGAAATATATGAGATGAGAGGCTACCCAGCTCGGGTGTACGACTGTTAACCTGAAAAACCGCAAACATTATTTTCAGTTAATTTATCGTTCAATTCATTTTTAAAATCTTTGTCAGTTTCATTGCACCTTTGTTGTTTTGATTATGTAACTAAACTTATTTCATAAGACTCCGATCAGACAGAGCAAAAGTTTTGCAGGTTGCCTAGTAATAGTAGTAAATGATGTTGGGCGCTTTTCCCGCTCTGAGTAGAAACTTATTTCAACATGAGGCGTTTAGGGCGGTGTTGCAAAAATGCAAGGCACATACAGCAGAAAAGCGCCTTGAAAACAATTTTAAAAAGCCGCCCCAGGCTGCTTAAACACGCTCTGTCTGATCGGGCCTAACTGTGTCCAAGGAAAAGCAAGACCAAGGCTTTTGATCAGTGGTAAAAACGTTAAGCTCTTAGATGAATGACCCTTGAACTGTGATCCTGACCCCCCTGTCTCTGGGATTGGCTGAGAGTAATAGTCTAATGAGAAGTCTTATGTGATTGTGGAAATAATGACCTTGTTACAAACTTAGGTGTATGCTGTATTGTGACTGCATTATTCTGCCCACTTTCAGGGACTAGTGTACACACACAAACACACACACACACACACACACACACACACACACACACACACACACACACACACACACACACACACACACACACACACACACTCTCTCTTCTTTTCACTCTTAACTTGATATTTAATACAAATTTATCAAAGCCAATAATACGTCAAAATGACTCCAAGTGTACATACTGTTCATAAACGCAAACATTGTGAACCATTATCTCTATTTTGAACCATGGAGAATCATTTTACAGTTTATTTAGGTGCAGAAAATCTAACTTTATAAATTGTATCTAATCTACCAAAGAAAGTTCATTTGGTTAAATGATATTGTTTTCAAAATATCTAACATGAAGATTTAGTTAAGTGTGATTTAGTAAGAGGGGGTTTTACACAAACTTTGTGTAGTTCCACTGCACTGTGTTGGCCCAGTGATGCCTTTTCCGCATGAATATGACTGTTTCAGTAAAGTGATATTTTGTTGCCTTGATATACAAATGAAACTGAACTGTTGGAAAAGTATTTTCCTTACATTTAGTGAGGGCTTAATTTATAGACATGCAACTGTTTTTAGAGGCAACAGCACAGACTGGAAATAAAAATATACATTAGCCAGCTTAAAATTCCACACTTCGTACAGAATAACCTAAACCCCATCTGTTGTGTAATGTCATTGTTAATTCAGCTACTCTCTTGTGTAAAACTGAAATCAACCAGGAACAAACACATGACTCAAAACTGTTAATATTGTTTGTATTTTAAATTATTTGTTTGTGTGTGCATAGGTGTGTTTGAGTGTGTGTATGTAGGTGTGTTAGGATGTGCCCATTGGCTGAATTTAACTGTTTACGGTGTTCTAGCAAGGCTGCTAACAGTGTTTCATTGCTTTATTAGCTGCACATCACTTCTCTCGAATACACTGTATTTTGTGAGTGTACTGTATGTGAGTATGATGTGCTATTGTGGTAGATTAATGTTGTCTTTAAATATTTTGGCTGTCATCTGTGAAGCATTGCCAAATATTGTAATCTTTCCTCTTTGTACCATCTTTTGTTCAGAATGGTGTATTGAATGTCTGATTGCCAAACTACAGAAATGTATTTTTGTAAAATGATTTAGTTTTGACTATTCTCTTGTGAAATGTTGCAAAATCTAAGTAGGTTTAGTAGCATGATTGCCTATTGAAATGATTGAAGATGTGTCTTAATGAAGATCCATTTATTTTACTTGGGCAGTTTCTGTTAAGGTGTCTCTACTGGCAAGAAGTTCACCACTAAAAAGACATAATTTCCCATAGAAGTTAATGGTACAATTCCTCAGAAATGCGTAAGATTTAGGTCAAAGTGTCTTGGTAAATTATTGTGCCAAAACATTAGCATTCACACACATTCCCTTTTTTTCCTGTGGGAAAATGGTCAACTCATGTTCTCAAGGGAACAACACTGGTGATGGCTGTGTCAAGTTACAGTGCCATGTTGGTTAGGATAAGGCCATTTGTAGGTTAAATGCGAGAGAGAGAGAGAGAGAGAGAGAGAGAGAGAGAGAGAGAGAGAGAGAGAGAGAGAGAGAGAGAGAGAGAGAGAGAGAGAGAGAGAGAGAGAGAGAGAGAGAGAGAGAGAGAGAGAGAGAGAGAGAGAGAAAAAAAAAAAAAAAAAAAAAAAAAAAAAAAAAAAAAAAAAAAAAAAAAAAAAAAAAAAAAAAAAAAAAATTGATTATTGATTATTGTTCATGGGGCACAATAATGTATGAGTGCATACTACAAACACAATTGACAAGTATTAATGAGTTTAAAAAAAGGAGAAGGCCATCAGCAAATAGGTAGTGTAATAAATTGTGTTATATGTGCAAAGAATGAAGATTAGAATGGTCCTTAGCTTCCATAGCTACTGGTTCATTGTGTTTCCAGAGTCCTTATTATGCACTGACATTTTATTTATTTTTTAGCCCTTTACAAGTTATCCGAAAACATTAGAAGGTGGCTGCTGCTTCTTTATCTTCCTCTTTTGGAATCTTAGGCAGTTGGCAAACAGCTTTAAGTGCATCGCCACTTTTAAGAACTGGGGCTGTGTCGTGGGGAACAAGCATAGTGTGGATCAATGTAAATAAACTTGTAGAAACTGTATCTTAATTATATCCAGATACAAACACGTAACATTGATAAGTGTGATTGGGGCCTTATTTAAAACAATCTATAAAATCAATTTTGAGGCACCAATTTATTTATTTTTTACTTAAACTCTTTCTTTTAGTTAAAAAAAACAAAAAAACTTTTGTAAATAACAACAAAAAAGTATTTCCACCAGCTGAATACTAGTTCTTTTAGAGTAGACAGTACCCTGAATGGGCAGCCTCACTCTTATAATGCACTTTAACACACACACACACACACACACACACACACACACACACACACACACACACACACACACACACACACACACACACACAAGTCTGTATTACTTCTTTGTGGGGACATATCATTGACATAATGCATTCCCTAGCCCCTTACCCTAACCTTAACCATCACAACTAAATGCCTAACCTTAACCCTTACCCTAACCATAACCTAATTCTAACCCTAATCCTAAAACCAAGTCTTAACCCTCAAACAGCCCTTTAAACTCGTGGGGACCAGCATTTTGGTCCCCACGAGGCTGTGCAGACCCCACAAGTATACTGTAGTCCCCGGTTTTTGGACCCCACGAATATAGTAAAACAGGTACACACACACACACACACACACACACACACACACACACACACACACACACACACACACACACACACACACACACACACACACACACAAGGATATTTTCGTAGCTGTCTTTTAATCCGTATGAGATTTTCTTCTTTGTGTATTTGTAAGGCTCTCAATAGGCCACACAAGACCCTCACTAATGGCTGACTCATGACTTAGCTGTTCTAAGACACTGAGATTATTATCACATTAAGATTAAATTTACCGTTGTAACAAATGGGCAAAATTTTAAATTTTGCTGTCATGAAAGTGAGTCTCTGTGACAGATTAGATATTTTTCATTACACAATGCATGATGCAAGATGTACATGTTGTTGTGTGTCTGTACTGAGCAAATAAATCTAATGTTATCTCAATGAATTCTAACTTTCTTGTGCTAATTACTTTGCTACAAACACCGTCATGGTGGCCACAATTTTTCCTTTCATTTTCAGTTTATCTACCCTCCCACAGGTGAATTGCAGTTAGTAATCAGAAAGTATGTTAACCCACATACTGTGTTATTTGTGACAAAAACAGACCTTTATATTTAGTGAGGTGGAAGGCTTGGCTAAATACTGCTGGCTGAAGATCAAGTATTATAGTTGATAAGAAAAGTAATAGCACTGCATTCATGCAGAATTTTCCATCTTTTGCCAAATGGGGAATGCTTTGGTGTAGATCGTTACAGATAAGAATACATTTTTGTTAACATGCTGTAAATGGACTAGTTGGTCTACTGAATTTGCATGCTGGTGAAGGCGCAGTGGGAAATGTCAGTGGTTTTGGAAAGCAATACCATGAGAGAATGCCTTTGTAGTTTTGGCAGTTTTTGTAGTGTTGTCATTAAGATTTAGCTTCTTCCTCTAGGTCATCTTGGTCCTGATAGATATTTTGTTGGCTCTCCTTGTGCTGAAGCAGCCAGTGCACAAATGGCACAAAGTAGGGCATGAGACAGACAATTAAGATTTAATGATAGCTAAGGTGAGAAAACAGCTCTGCAGTTGCTTGAGCATGTGTTCATTCCATTACATATTCTTGTAAAGGAAAGACTAATGGAATCACTGTATTTAACGAACTAATATTTATTAGCTTTATTAATAAAGGATTTTTAAAAGGAAAAGGGAAATTTCAGTTGTTTGTGATGAAAGCAAGTTAAGACTAGTTATTTACAAAGCTTAGTTACTGCCACATTCACTATTTCTTTGATTAAGGCTTGAATCCAGTGATACAATGCAAAGTGTAAAACTCAGGGTAGTTAGGGTTGGGGAGCATGGTTGATAAAAATCAAGCTTGATAAATATCACCGTATGTTCTCTTGGCATCTCAGCAGGGTCCTTTAAGAGCAGAGAAAGAATAACAGAATGACATGTCAGCTATTGTGTTAAGTCAGAGAAAATTAGGGACATAAACAATAGAGGGCTAGCTAGTCAGTCTTCCCACGGAAACCCTACTCCGGTACTTTATTCCTAGCTTTAGACACGCACGGACATGCTCGCGCACACACACACACACACACACACACACACACACACACACACACACACACACACACACACACACACACACACACACACACACACACACAGTAACTTTGCCATTTTTGGCTTACACCCAGTGAAGAGTTTTTATTGTACGTCTGTAAGTACTATTCTGGCAGTTACTTGTCACTGACCGTAAACAGTGCTTCGACACATCCATTGTGTTTGTTAGGAGAGTTAAACAGAAACTGAGCTGAGTAGCTGTTGCAGTTGGCTTTCATACCTGTCACCTTATTTGCTGTTGATGGTAGAGAATAGAGGGAACTTTTAAACGGGTTAGACTGAGGGCTTCAGAGCTTTTGCAAAATGTTTCTACTTTGCAAAAACCAGTAAGTCTTATATGGTATAAACGGAAATCATTTAACTTTTTTCAGCACGCAACACTTGACGTTTTTTATACTTTGTGTACGGATTAAACAAACGAGATACAAAGTGTTAATTAGTGAGCTTTGCTGGTAGGTGTATTTTTGAGCTCTGGACAGAGCCGGCTATCTGTTTCCTTATGCATCCAGACTTTATGCTCTTTGCTATGCTATTTATGTATTGTTTATTCTATCCAAGCTGACCACAGCTATAGTTCTTTGTAAATCAGCCTAACCCTTTATAGCTGCCTTGAAAGACAACATGTATTAAGTGTTTAAATATCAGCTACAGTAATATGTATGTTATCACCTTTGTCTTTCACAGTCTTCTTTATACATACATAGAGATACACTATCCTTATCATTATATTTTGTCTTATTCTCTCTTTGTCCTTCTCTTAATCGCTTGAACTCGCTCTCACACTTCCGTGCATTACCATGAGACAGTGGATATGTTTTCTCTCCCCTCTCACGCTACCCTCATTCCTAACCTCACTTTAACTGAATAGACAGACAGAAAGGAAGCTAATTGTCCATTATGTAAGAGGTCTTTGTACATGCTCTCAGCACTTCAGATAAGTATGGCTAAGTGGTGCTTGTATAAACATGGATCCTTATCATTCACTGAGAGACTGTAGCCCGGTGTAATGGGCCCTTCACACTGGACGTAGTAACTCCACCCCTGCGCTCTGAAATGCATCAATACCAATTTCAAGATCAAGATTTCTGGAGTGCCTGTGTGCACCTTTTCACTGGCTAAAGTTCCACCTGGTTGAACTTTACTCATGTGCTTCATGGTAAAACCCTTAATCTGCCACGTATTCTTTGATTAATCGATTAATCATTTGGTCTATGAAATGTAAAAAAAAATTGGGTTGTGAAGATATGCCAATCACAACTGCCCACAGTGATGTCTTCGGACCTGTTGTTTTGTTTGATCAAAAGTCCCAAACCCAAAGCTACTCAGTTTACAATTATATATGATAAAGAGAAGTAGCAACTCTCCAATTTGAGAAGCTGGAACCAGAGAAAATGTTGCATTTCTGATAATTTTTTTGTTGATGGAGTTATCTATTAATCTTTTAAAATATTAATGTTTTTCAGGTCTAGTAAATGAGAATTCTACAGAGTCTGTGTTAGTAGGACTCTCCATGGAAGCAAGAGGACGAATTCAACAAACCTAAAATAAAAAAATACCAGAATTACTCTAACAATCAACGTTACTCAAACTTCCTTAAGCATCTAGTCAAGTTGGCTATGCTTACAACGCACGCACGCAGGCGCACACGCACGCACGCACACACACACACACACACACACACACATACACACACACACACACACACACACACACACATTTCTTCCTGCATTTCCTCTTATACTTGGCTATTTTTGTTTCACTCTCTTGCTCTGTGGAAGTTGGAACAGAAACATTGGAAAAAGGAGAGGGAGGTACTTGATGGTTACAATAACAGAAGGTATAGACCAAGAAGGTATAATTAGCTACAGAAAACAAGAGTGATTTAAAAAAAATATGATTTTAAATTAAGGGATTTCTGAGGTATTTGGCTTTCATTTACATCCACTTTGACTATTTTGCTAATAGGGATTTTAAACCCCTGCTGAAATTGATGGTAAGCTTCAGTCCTGCAAAAGTGCCGTTGAAAGGCACAGGACAAGTCAAGGATTATTTCCCAATGTGTATTGGACATTTTCCTACATGGATCAATGGAGTATCCCATTAATTTGCTCGTTATTTGCTCTTGCTGACTGTCTTATTCTTCACTGATGGTATGAAAACAGGGTCGTAGCACCAGGCTACAAAGAATGCCATAACGGATTTCTGCCTACATAGTTAAATGAATACCCCATGTTTGTATTACATCACCCAAAATAGTTTCAAGGCTACTTCACCTCCACATACTGTATGAAGATATCTTTAAATGTGTATTTGGTCTGTCACGTAGTGGCCAGGATGTCTTGGAGTAACATTACTTACTTAGAGGCTGTTTGTTCCAAATACACTGTGCATCAATAATGAAATGAGAGGTGATTAATCTTGCTAGTAGAGTAATTACTGAACTGTGTGCATGTGTGTGGTATTTTCACTGTGTTGTGCTCTGTCATCACAGTGGAGGGATATCCCAGAGTAAAAAAGTATGTTGCCTCAGGCCTGTGTGTGTAGTTGGGGTTGTGGCCATGCCTCTGTACTTGCATCAGTGTAGGGGTGTCCCCTACTAAGAATTGTCATAGTTGAATCAGAATTGTCAAGTCTTGCCTATCGTCGAATTGTGGGGGTTGGGGGGAGACCATCGGTCACGGATCATGGAAAGTGAAACTTAAATCTGTTATGGGGATTTTTTTACCCACTTTAAAAAGAGCTATTAAAAGCATCAAATGTTTGCGACGAGACAAAACTGATTTAGAACGATGCAGGTAAAAGTTGCAGCGGTCTGAACCGGCCCGGAGGCCCAACGAGCACCTGCAAGCACAGTATGTGGTCGAGCGACCTAGAGAGTGAGCGTCCTTAGAACAAAGCAGTGTATCAGAAATATAAGAGAAATCCATAGAAATAGAAATCCAGCTGTACAAGTATCTCACTATCACTAACGTTAACCACATTTATATTTAGACGCAAGAAATGATATCCAGCTACAAAAAAGTCTGAAGTTAGGACGTAAGTACAAAAAGTCGTTGTGCTATGAAGAGGATACACCGTCTCGTCTCGTCTCATTGGTGTAACCTGGCAGGTTTCAGAATGTTGCAGACTGGCACATTGCCAGTAGCTGCAAGTTTACACTCATCTCGTCCAGAATCTTTGGTCTGAACTGGACTTTACGGCGCTATGAAGATTTGACTTTGAGACTGGCAGTCGAATCAGGCTCTTTCCATCGAAGCATTGAATATTCGACTATTCGGGGTCACCCCTACATCGGTGTATTCTGACCATGAACAGTTTCTTCTGACCTTGTGTCCTCCATGCTAGCGGCTTAGCTCTATGGTATGGCAATGTGGTCTGTGTTGATAGGTTGGCGCACCACTTTTGGTCCACACTGAAATATCAACATCAACAACTAGTGGGTGGATTAAAATGTAATTTGGTACAAACATTAATTTCCCCTTCACAACACATTTCAATCTTTTTGATGATCACTCTTTAATCATTATTAGTAGTAGTTTATGATAAAATACCTGCAAAGCTAATGACACACCCATCATCCTCAGCTGTACTTTCTGTTTAGCAATAACAAGCTAGCTAAACAAAGATGGTGAACATAGTAAACATTATACTGTACCTGCTTAGCATCAGCATGTTAGCATTGTTATCATGAGCATGTTAGCATTCTGACGTTTGGTCTTCGTCAATTAATCAAAGATCCTACCAGATTTGGTAAAACACGAAATTCTATCTTGGACCTTATTTTCACTAATCAACCCTCCAAGTATGGTATATCTGGGGTAATAAACACAGCAGTTTCAGATCACTCACTTATATATGTCATTAGGAAATGTTTTAAACAGCCAAAATGTCACAAAAATAATTATATTAAAGTACCAAATTCAAAATTGTCTCAGTTTAATGCCGAATTTGCTGATACTGATTGGAGTGATAAGATGTCTGTGCAAAATCCTGATCATGTTCTGTCAAATTTTCATAGAAGAGTGGAGACGATGCGTAAAAAATTTACCACTACTTGTAAAATACATATTAGGCAAAATACAGTACCTTGGGTAACGTCAGACATTTTGCAGCTCCTAAAAAAAAAAGGCCTCCTATCTGAAAACCTACAGATTATTAAAAACATCTGAGGCTAAGCTTAATTTTGTACAGCTCAGAAACAAGTGTAATTTTGAATTGTACAAAGCAAAACAAATTTACTTTGAAAATCAAATTAATCGAACGGCTTCAAATCCAAGAACATATATGGCAGACAATTAAATCTATAACTGGTGAAAACAAAATTAAAAATAATAATAGTTTACAATTATCGATAAATGGTACTCTTCCTACTGATCATGATAAAATCGCTAATTCTTTTAATGAGTATTTTATTGCATCTGTACAAGAATTATCTTCTAGTTTTACTGCTCTTTTATTTCTCACATCAGTATCAGCAGCATCTCAGCAATTCTCTTTTTCTGAAATTGCACAAAATGATATAACTAATATTTTGTGTTCTTTGAATGCTTCCCATGCCTGTGATGTAAATAATCTAAATATGATCTTTCTTAAAACCCATGCCAGTACTCTTATACCAATTTTTCATCATTTAGTTAATCTGTGTATTAGGCAATCAGTATTTCCTGCCATGTGGAAAATGGCCCAGATCACCCCGATTTTTAAGTCTGATGATCCAATCAATGTTTCCAACTACCGACCAATTGCAATTCTCCCAACTATCTCCAAGTTACTTGAAAAAGCATTATATAATCAACTGGTCAATTACCTTGAAGACAATAATCTGCTCAGTGATCACCAGCATGGCTTTCGACCTATGCGGTCAACTATGTCGGCTCTGCTGCTTTTTACTGAGCAGATACGTGCGTGTTTAAATAAGGGCCAGATTACCGGAGCTGTATACATAGATTTTCGAAAAGCTTTCGATACAGTTAATCATAAAATTTTGTTAAATGATCTTCTTACCTACCATTTGTCCTCCTCTACAATAGATATGTTTATATCATATTTAACTGATAGAAGTCAGACTGTAAGAATCGGCTTAGTAACATCGCAGCCACGAGTGTGTTCTATGGGAGTTCCACAGGGCAGTATTTTAGGTCCTTTACTTTTCCTTATGTATATTAATGATCTTCCTCATGTGTTTAATTTTTCTAGCTCTCTGCTATATGCTGATGACACTGTTATTTTTCTGTCTGGCTCAAATATTGATATAATTAATCACAAACTTAACACAGATCTCCAGCATTTACATAACTGGCTGCAAGATAATCATCTAACACTTAATATCAAGAAAACAGAATTCATGTACTTCTACTCATCTAGGAGACATTTATCCACATCCAATCCCATCAACTTTCAGTTGTATCCACTTATAAGTATCTTGGAGTCTCTCTTGACTCGCATCTCACTTATTGTGAGCATGTCCAAACCCTAACCAGAAAGTTAAACCAAAAGTTATTTGTTTATAGTAAAATTAGACCATATTTGCTGCTCTCTGTCTCAAAGACTTATCTTCATGCCCTTATTATGTCCACTTTGTCGTATTGTTTACCTGTTTGGTCACTCACAACAAATGAAATTCTTGAACCAGTAATAAGACTCTATAACAAAGCCTATAAGCTCCATGTCAGGCTTCCTGGATGGACTCACCACTGTACTGCACTATCTCTGTGTAATGCCTTGACATTTCAGAATTATAAATTAAGCCATGGGATAAAATTGTATTATCAAATTTTAAATGGTCACACTGCAGCTGCTTGGTCTACGTTGGTTCCAAAACCCAGTTCAAGGTCCGAGCGCATTACGAGATCTGCTACAAATAAACTTTTGCCTTTACCAGCTTTTAGAAACTGTTATGGACAGAGATCTTTTTTCTATGTGCTCACTAAAGCCTGGAATGACATTCCACAGCACATTAGAACTTTAACATCAATAAGAATATTTAAATTAACATTTGCTTGCTATCCAATGGAGAGGTATACCTGTGACCATTGAGTCAGCTTTATGGCTTTGCCCTGTTGCTCATTCTCCTGGTGTTTGTTACTGTTTTGTCTAGGAGTTTTTGTTGTGTATGTGGTGTTTATGTTCTGCAGAGCAGGAACCTGCTGAAAATCAGTTTTATACTGAGTCAGGCCCGATTGTCTTTAATCTTTTCCTGTTTAAAAAATAAAAAATGAAATGAAGCATTGTTGTCTCAGAAAGCTGCTAGCATAGTTAAAAACTCTTCTTTTTTTCCAGCTAGTGGCACCACTCAGCCCAAATGAGATTCATTTTAAAAAAAAGACAAACATTTTTTCCCCCCCCCCCCTTTTTTTTTTTTTTTTTTTTTTTTTTTTTTTTTCCTTTTTAGATTTTTTTTTTCAGGTGCATACATTTTGTATTCGCACCTTAATACATTTCCTGCTCTCTGTTCTAGTCACTCATCTATCCCGCTCCCCAGACAAAAATTGTGTTAATTCACTCTGTTACAGTTCAGAGTGTTTGTTAGTAGAAGGTGTGACAATGAAAGTCAAACAATCTTATCAGCCTGGTGTATACAGTACAGTATTTCAGTCTCTCATGTTTTTTTTTCTATCAAATGACCTCCTTGTTGATATCACTCTAAAGTAGGGCAATGTGTCAGATATTTTCTTGATTCTTGTATTTCACAAAGTGACCCGATTTTAGGCAATGAACTCAATATGTGTGTTTCAGAGAAAACTTGTATGTTGAATCAACATGATGAATAATAGGAATCTGTTTGTGTTTGGTCAGTTTTCCCTTAATGTTATTTTTTTACAGTTTATCAGAGCTGCATTATTCTTGTTAACTATTGTTGGCGTATCTAAGTCAAGTTCTAAATCAATTACAATTAGAACTAAATGGACAGAAAAAAGAGAGATAGAGATAGAGGGTAGATGTACAGTCTGTACTGTGGAAGAGAACATTCTGTGCCTCCAGTAGTATACTGTAAATATCAGCAGTGTGTTGCCTTCACATGCTGAGGTACACTGACCACTGCTGGGCCTCTATGGATTCCCCAGTAGGTCGCTAATAAATCTTCTTGTGTGTCATTATTAGGAATCCCCTCAGGACAGTGCCATCACCAGGGACATTAACAGGACATTCCCAGCTCATGACTACTTCAAAGACACTGGAGGAGATGGACAAGACTCCCTTTACAAGATCTGTAAGGTGGGACACTCAAACATGCAAGAGGATGTTTAAATTAAATTTTTAAAGTCAACAAGGCATTATGGAGCCAGTTAAATAGCTACAGCTGACAGTATACCAAATGAGGTGTAAACCTTTTGTAGAGAAAGGTACAGAAACAAGCATGTTTTCCCTTCTTCTATTCTCCACTCTGATCAACATTGACTGCATTAAAATTTAATTTAAATGCAAAACGTATACAAACAATAAAAACATTTTATCCATCTTTTCGGAAATTTCACCCAACGTATCCTCTATTTAAAACAAAGTTTAATGGAATTCCTACGACCCTATCCATCACAGTAAATAACGGATTAGGTTTTACTGTACAACCTCTGTCACAAGTTTTTTTTGGGTGATTTATTATAAATGTTGTGGCCCTAGCCTCACTGAGCATAATACAGTACTGTAAAACTGTAATTGGAGACATAAACAGTTGGTCTTTTTGGTAGCAGTTGTCTTCATTTGCAAGAACAAGTTAAAGCAGGATGCATGTGAAAAAGATTCACGTTTCCATGTCTTACGGTATAATTGTTGTGTGAATGACCTGCTTCACAGTTGGTCTGAAGACAAAGTTAGCAGAGCAGTAGTGCGAGTTGTCACAGCTAAAGGGAACTGTTTATTAATTAACTGAACAGCCGTTCTGTTTCTGGGTGGTTCAGCGAGTTCATAACAGCCACTGCCTGTCTAGAAATGAAACACAAGTTTCTAATCGAACACACACACACACACACACACACACACACACACACACTATACTCTAGACACTAGGCAAACCTGGCAACTTCTCATAAAATACTTATTCATTGTTAAGTGACAGTTCTTTCTCATGAGAATGAACATGTATACATTTGATATATACACACATTTCAACCTATAGTTCCATAATTGCACATAAACTAGCTGCACTTTGTTCACTTTTCATTTAATTCATGATGTTTAATACAGGTAAGGGCATCCATCTCTTTTCCAGACAAGCACCTCAGGTGTGTTTGAATAATTCAGTGGGCCCTCCCTTTCCTCTATGTGTGGATTGATCCACATTTTGTCTGTTTGACTTGTACTCATTATTTGTGTTTGTAGCTCAGTAGGCCACTACAGCTCCCTTTCCCTTGCTCCCTCCCCTCATATTTACTCCCATTTCCTTGATACCAACATCTGTCTCCAAACCTTTCCTTTCTTTGTCCTTTCTTTTCTGTTTGTCTTTTTAATAGTCTCATTGTAATTTTTTCTTGGCCCTCACTCCAGATCCTTACCTCATCTTTGTCTTCCTTTACTGCTATTCTAATACCAGTAATGAGGCCCTTTACAATAAAGTCAAGTGTGTTTTGAAGACATAAAGCATACAGTGCAAACATTTTAGATTTCTAAAAAGGTAATCAAAACTACTAGATATTACTTTAAACAGCGTGTGCACTATAATTCAAGTGCTATGTAGCCAAACAAGTCTACTGTGAGATAAAAAAAAAATTAAATATTTATACAAATTCCATTTGACTGATATAATGGTATGCACTAGGGCTGGGCGATATAGAGAAAATCACATATGACAATATTTTTGTCCCAACACCTTGATATCGATATTGTAGGGTTGACATTTGGTGCTTTAACAAAAATAAGAGATTTGTGATAAATAATCATCAATAATGTGTATTTAATGACTAAGAGGCTAAAGACAAATAATAGAACGTTCAGGTAGGGACATCACTTTCCTGTAATGCAGCCTTTAAAAACAGAAAAAAACACCTTATGCCATACTACCATGTTACGATATCCAAAATCTGAGACGATAGCTAGTCTCCTATCACGATATCGATATAATATCGATATAATGCCCAGCCCAAGTATGCACACAATGTTAGTCTTTAGGTGTGTGTGTGTGTGTGTGTGTGTGTGTGTGTGTGTGTGTGTGTGTGTGTGTGTGTGTGTGTTAATTTCTCAACTTCTCTTACATTTTTTTTCTGTTTGATTTAAAGCTGTGTTAAGCTTCCAGTGTAGCTTGCGCCATCTTTCTCACTGTCTGTCTAATATAAGTTCACTGTACTGTAGGGCTGAAACGATTCCTCGAATAATTCGATTACAAAAATCCTTGATGCAAAATGACTTGCCTCGAAGCTTCGTTAAATGTTACCAACGTTGTATCACTGACGGACGGTGTTTCCACACGGAGCATTATTACTGTCGCACAGACTCGGCTCAGTCTGCTGCTGGCGACACATGCCAGAGCGTAAATAGCGAGGGGCTAGAGACAGGCTGGAGAAAACGACAGAAAGTGTCCAAAGTTTGGAATCAGTTCAAACGTAATTAAAACTAAAACTCTGTACAGTGTGTCTACTGCAAAATGGAACTAGCTTACCACGATAATACCCCGACGTCAGTGCTTTAGCATCTCAACAGAAAAAATTGAGTCTAACTTAATCATTCATTCCACGAAGCGGACCCGACAAAAGTAAATCACAGAGTTGTATGGACGATGAAACTACACCAAACACAACAACTACCAAAATCAAAGACAAGAAAATACGTAGTGGTGACCACGATCTGATCTAAAGAGCTGACGCGTTGACTATCCCTTCGGAAAAACAGCTGATTGTTGCGCATCTCTCTCTCTCTCTCTCTATGGAGAAATAGCTGATCAACGATCTAATAGCATAAGTGCAACAGAGCTGTGTGACATTATAATCAAATATATAAATAAAAATAGGTTGAGTATAACTAATATTTACATATAGGCCTACTGTATATACAGATCAGTCTCAGGTTGAAACTTGTAGTTCTGAAAGTTAAGTTGCACAACTTAATGTAATGTTTGTGTATTTTAATGTATGCCTTAGTTTGAGGTTGATATCATTTGAAAAAAAAATCTTTAAAAACAATGTAATATGGCACTTAAATGCACTTAATATGTTTTAGTTTTTTGAGAGATGATATTGTAAGCAATGTAGGCAATACAAATGTTTTTTTTCCGAAAATTTAGCTTTTTTCCCTAGTTTTGGTTGTTTAAAATCGCAAAATAAAAAATTATCCGATTAATCGATCAATAAAGTGCTAGATTAATCGATTACAAAAAGAATCGATAGCTGCAGCCCTAGTGTACTGACACTGAACTCACGCTTGACTGGTTTGTCAACTTCTAAGGAAAAATATTTGGTCTTTTTGTTCAAATTACACACAACCTTCAGCTCTCTGTCACATTACATTTCAGGCTTCAGTTGCAAACAACACTTGGAGAAACATCTATTATACAATAGTTGGACAAGCACAACCCAGAATTTTTTTTTAAATGATTTTATCATCATTTAATTTCTCTCATCAATTTTTGAATTCACTGTAAAAACGTATTTACTAACTGTGTGCCCGTTTGCCTTTGTCCTCTCCTTCAGGCTTACTCTGTTTACGATGAGGAGATTGGTTACTGCCAGGGACAATCCTTCTTGGCTGCTGTGCTACTGCTGCACGTGAGTTCATATCAGCAGGATCCAGCAAAAATCCTATCTAATTTAATCAACTTTCAAGGGATGGTTTTGTTTTCATTTGACATCTGTATCTTTTTTGACATTCTGCAATGCTATATGATTGGCCTGACTTATTTAGAATGTCTTAAGAGTCTTAGGGGGTCCTCAGAGTCACTGCGGCCTCCAAATTATTGTTAATTTTTGAAAGTTTTTTTCAAATTATAATGTCTTAACATGAATCTAACATTAGTAGCAAATATAAATCCCCACTGATGATAGGCTTTCTGGCCTATGGGTAGTCTAAGGTAGTAACGTAAGCTTGATTTATGGTTCTGCAGAGGCTCCACGCAGAGCTTTCGCCGTAGCCTACTTAAGTTAGCCTGGCTCCGCCCTCCTACGTACTACCGCTCAATTTTTATTTCCCTTCAGTACTACGTCTATAGTCTTGGGTTTTCTCCAGCCACATTTTTGGCGGTCCAATCAGCGAACAGAGGGAGTGGCTGAGAACGATGACGTTGAGGCCGTGCACTAGAGTTGTAGTTCCGTAATGGTGGCTGAGAAAGATGCGAGCGAAGCCATTCAGTCTGTTGTGGCAACGCTGCCGAATATCCAGAAGTTAAGGCCCGAGCAAGAACAATCTTTGCTGAGTTTTGTTGGTGGCCATGATGATGTGTCCCTCCTACCCACGGGGTTCGGGAATAATACTAAATATAAGCCTTGTTGGTCTCCCCTCTTGTTGCACATGCGCATGACATAAGTCACGACTAAACGTTAGCGATTGGCTATGGCAGATCCAGAGTGGCTCTGGGCAGATCCAATAGTTTTAAACTTCAACAGAGTACCCGCCTTCAAGGAAGTTAACACTTGTCAATGGAGAGTGGCCAGACTCTCTATACAAATGAAATGTACGAAAGTCTGGTAGGACCAGGCTATACTTAAGTGGCCTGATGTTTATACTTGTGCGTCGAGCCGACGTGTGTGTGAGTGGGTGATAGAGCGGCCGGCATATGTGTGTGAGTGGGTGATAGAGCGAGGAAGAAAGAGAGAGATCAACGGCGATCAGCTTCGGAGCAAGTAGTGACTACTCATAGTGAGAGAAACAAAGTGTCTTCCTTGTGCTTTCTGACCACTGTGGGAAATATTTAGCAGGAAAAGTTAACCCTCTCCTTGATTTCATGTTGTTTAAGGAGAAGGAGAACCTTGGTAGCGTTGCAACATGTAAATGTAATTTTTCGAAAGGTGCACGTCAGGCTACGGCGTAAGTTTGTGTCCCCATGTACCTACGTACGTAGCAACTGCGTAGATTTTACGCAGAAGTATAAATCGAGCATAAGGTAGCCATCCACAGATACAGTTAATCCTAATCACTGTGCCACATGTATGTTTAACATTAAAATATTTATAAAATCACGCCAACAATTATTATTTTGATACCTTAGTATTCTATGCACTAAAAATTTATATATAAAGGCTTTAGGTTGCCCTACACTTTATTGTAAGCCCAGTTTAATATGCAACTTCATTTTATTCAATATTAATAGTAGGGGGTCCCTGCTCCGTCTCTCCTTCAGTTAAAGGGTCCTTGGTTTAAAAAAACGTTGAAGACCCCTGTCTTAGAGCCTTTATCTGTGGTATATTAAGTGTAGGATGTGATATACTGTTACTGCACAAGAACAGTTTCAGAAAGATTTCAGATGCAAGGTGGTATCTGTGGGACACTGAAATTTTACTTTTATAAATAAAATATAATGTGTTTGTGTACATGTGTCAGGCTAGAGTGGCTTCCCTTTACAACATCCTGCAGTTCAGGGGCATGTCAACACTGCCACCTAGTGGAGATCCAATGTCAATGTCTTCTTAGAAGCTGATGGACAAGGGGAGATGTGTGCAAAGTATAACAACATTATAAGGATAAGTTCAGGTAGTTTCATATGGGAAAGCTGTGAAGTAAAATGTTTGCCATATTATCCTCATCTGAAACCTGTGTTACTAGGATATGAATTCGCAGAAGGTAATACTTACTAAAACCGTCTTCTTCAGATGCCAGAGGAGCAGGCTTTCAGCGTGCTGGTCAAAATCATGTTTGATTACGGGCTCAGGGACCTTTTCAAGCAGAACTTTGAAGATCTGCATTGCAAGTTCTTCCAACTTGAGAGACTCATGCAGGTATGTGTGTGTCATTTGCAGATCTAAAGTGCTTTTTCTGAATGTACACCATAACAGTGGTCGACTTTAGTGTTCACGCATAATCAGGCTTAAAAGATATCTTATTTGTCATATAATTGGTCTAATTGCTTCTTTCTTTTTCTTTCTTTCTTTCTTTACTTCTGTGTTTATTTCCCCCACCTTCTGTCATTTGATTTCTCTCTGCCTTTAACAGGAATATATACCAGACCTGTACAACCATTTCCTGAATGTGGGTCTGGAGGCTCATATGTATGCCTCTCAGTGGTTCCTCACCCTCTTCACAGCCAAGTTCCCTCTTTACATGGTCTTCCACATCATTGACCTGCTACTGTGTGAGGTTGGTAATGAAAGACACAGACAGTCTGTGTTACAGATTTAATTTTCAATTTCAACCAATTAAATTCATTTATTTTTGCCATTTATGTATGCACATTATCCCATACTGACAAAGAGAAACATGTATTCTAAGGAATCATATGCTATGACACTCCAAACTGAGCTCATGTGCATCCTGTTTATTTTGATCTGTTGGTTGACTGATTTGTTGACCATGGCAAATACAAGCACTGGGGTGGTGATGGCGCAGTGGATCTGACACGTGCCTTTGGAGTGGGAGATCCGGGTTCGATTCCCACTGCGATACATCAACCAATGTGTCCCTGAGCAAGACACTTAACCCCTAGTTGCTCCAGAGGCGTGTGACCTCTGACGTATATAGCAATTGTAAGTCGCTTTGGATAAAAGCGTCAGCTAAATGACATGTAATGTAATGTAACCAAGAGCCCCCAGGACTTGATATAATAATTAAGTTTTGAAGTGAGAAGTGGAACACTGAACTGGCTGTTAGGTCAAAGTCAGTAATTCATCCACTTGAAAGCCTCCGAGTAGAATAGTTTTTAAGATGTTTTTTTGGCCTGAATTTCAAAACTACATCTAGGGAAATTGATGCACCAAAAATCACCTGAATAATGCAGGGCACCATGATTCTGTAATGATGCATCGCAACAGCAGGAACAGGGGACTGTTCAAGATCTAGGAAATGATGGACAGACCAAGGAACTGCTTTAAATCACAGTCAACCTTAGACTAAGGGGAAGGTTGACCTTTCAGCATGGTGGTCCAAGCCAAGACAACTGGAGTGTCTCTGGATGTCTTTACGTTGGCCTGCCAAATTCTGAAGCTCTGTAGAGGGATGTTATGTTTGTAGTTTTTCAAGCTCCCATGAAGTCTGACAGCTCTGATAAATAAGCTGCAAGGAAGAGTAGGGGACATTGAGCAAATTTAAATAGGCAATGCTGGTAAAGGAATATTATTAGCAGCGACTGCAGTACTAAATGATGTGTCTGATTATGTACTGTACATCGTTTAGACATTTATCTTTTTGTTTAAATTAATCTGGAAATGTGCCTTTGTCATTATTGTGTATTATGTGTCCATTGATGGCAAATCATATTTTAAAGTACATAAAATCTACACCGCATGCACCGTTTGTGCCTGTTTTTTATTATTTTTAGACAGTTAAACCCATGTCTATTTTTATTTCTTTGAACATACAGTAACTCCATTCCTTAGTACACCATGAAAAATGTGTCTTTATTTTCAGGGCATTAGTGTGATCTTCAATGTGGCCTTGGCACTTCTGAAGGTAAGGTAGCCTGCACTGTTATGAAGACACACACAGATGCTCACACAAACACACGACTGCCACTAGCGACAACAGCTCTGAGTAGAAACAGAAAGGCACAGCAAGTGCCAAAAGAAAATCAAACCAAGGAACATTTTACTGTCTGCACATGTGAGCAGGTGCAGACACAAGTGTAGTGTCACCTATTGAGAACAAAAGGGATCCATCAGTTTAAATAAAAAAAAAAAAACAGCAACTTTTATCTTATGCTTGTTTCTAGACTTAAGCTAGCTTTATCACAAACCTGTTATTTATCATATATAGTTCAGAAAATTGTGTCAACCAGTGAGGATCGTGCTGCTTCATGTTGCAAAAAGGGAAATAAATGTCCTACCAACAGTCTACTCCAGCTTGTGTAAAGGTTTTCTAATTTACTTTTATGTTCCCATCCTCCTTTTCTTCAGACATCAAAAGACGATTTGATCCAAACAGACTTCGAAGGTGCACTTAAATTCTTTCGCGTCCCGGTTCCGAAGAGGTACCGCTCTGAAGAAAACGCAAAGAAACTGATGGAGCTGGCCTGTAGCATAAAGGTGAGTAAAGACTTAAAAGTAAAGAATAACGTAGTAATGTCTTTTCAGCCTTACATCCTGTATACAAGCCTCTTAAAATAGATTTAGTTTTGTATTCATGTATTCAACGTGTTGTTAATAAGCTAATTTTCATTTTGAGTAAAAATAGAAATGTATATAAGTTCCTTATGTGGTAAAGCTAATGGTCTTCAAAATGTTCAGAAAACCGTAAACAGTAATAGAATATTTGTAACAGAAAACTCAGTATGTCTACTAATCAGATAAACAATATAAGATCTAATGGATTGAGTCAGTGGAGAAACCTTCTTTGTAGTCCAGCAGTACCACTTAAATACCAGTAGGGGCCACTTTTGAACTTTAAATCAAGTTTAACAGATTCAATGAACATACACACACACACACACACACACACACACACACACACACACACACACACACACACACACACACACACACACACACACACACACACACACACACACACAACACCTCTTGCATTCTGTCTGTCTCTTAAACACACACACACACACACACACACACACACACACACACACACACACACACACACACACACACACACACACACACACACACACACACACTTACTTACCCCTGTGTCCTGACCTGTTTTGAGCAGTCTGGTCTAGTTAAGAGCACCCTGACTTTGAAGGTTACTTTGGGCAGAGATATTTATTAGCACAAACTCTGTAAAGGAGCCAGCATGGAGAGAGATCTGAGCTTTTTGGTTCCCAGTTACACAGGTGGGCAGCAGAGACAAATCTAGTGGATCTAAATCAGAGGCAACTGGACTTGTGTGTGTGGTCTTGAAGATGTTTCAGTACTCATCATGAGGTTGGGCTGATGAGGCCTCTCAAGTGGAATCCTTGTTTTCCTTATATGTGCTGCTTTTGTCTTGTTATGTTAAATGTAATCATTACGTTTTGTCATGCTTGCATTGTAAGGGATGCTTTGTACCCATTTGAATAAAATGCCTGTATTTAGTTACATAGATGCATATTGACCTACAATTTACTGCTTTAAGAAGTTATTTCCCACACATTACTGTATGTGGCAAGACAAAATAAGAAGAAGTCAGTGACCTCAGTAAGTGTGGCAGTGGTAGAGCTGGGAATTAAATCTGAATCAAGGTAGGGTAATCTGAAGCTTGGATGTCACTATAAAGGGATTAACTGACCAGATTACTGGTGCCCTCATTGACTGATGACACTGCCTTCTGATTGGACCACAAATCTTTCTGCACTGCCAGGTGCTCTGACTTTATTGAGCGTTTTGGCTCAGATTTGCCAGGTATGCAGTCAATGTCAGATATCTAATAGTCTTGTTTAAAACATGATGTAAAGTTTGGATTATTACCTTTGGATGACCTACCTGGAAATGTTAGCCATGTTGATGCTAAAAAGCACAAGGTTTTGGAGAACTAAATTGGTTACATGGAATTTTAAAATATATTTTATTTATGTACCAAAATCAAACATTTTGGTCCTTGACCCTTTGAACTGTTTACTCGTCCCTTCCCTGCTTCATAAATCAGTATTATAGTAATTTCCTGTCTCAAGAAAAGGAAAGTAAAAGGTTGTTGTAAAGTTATGGAATCAGTAAGTGTATCTATATTTTTATTATAGTACAGTTATCGTGGTGCCTGTGTGAGTTACAGTAGGTGGCATTAGGTGGAAAACTTTTTAAACTACTTTACATAGTAATTGTGGTCAAAGGTCATTATAATTTGAATAATGTTGAAGTGAATATGTGACAAACTGTTGGAAACTACAGTAAGTTCACCAAATTTATTCAGGAGACAATCTCGGGGTCAAAGTAGGGTCATTAATGTCGTCTCGGTGTGTAGTCGTTACACCTACTTCCTCATCTTGTCTGCCAACCTTTTGACTTCTAAAGCTAAACATCATCATTTCAATAGAAATCATGAATGCCTGCTTTTTTTGTTTAGTTGTTTACCTGTGTGTTTTAGTTTCCTTCTCTTTATGTCTATGTCATAGCTCAAAGCTTTGTCTCTAGTTCATATGAGTATGTGTGCATAGGTATTTTTATATAGTTACAGCTATCTAGGTGAAGACAGCTTGTAATAGGTTTTTAGATAATGATTATCAAATCACCTGAAAGAGAGACGGTGCTGTCCTCTAGTGTACTTTAAGAAAACAATACTGATGGTACTGCGCAGGTAATTTGCTAATTCATAATTGATCCAAGACTTGTAATATGAGAAATGTTTCATGTTTATAAATTATGGCCGTGCTTGAGAGAGCCATAGTTGCTCTGTGTTCCTAATTGCTTTTCTAAGTAGTAACTTCTGGAGACCCAGCTGTCTGTCAAGGCTGCGAGAGAAAGGAGGAAAAAAGAAAGAGAAAGGAGATGAATGAGGCAACTCCTCTACCTTAATGACCTCTTGTACTTTTTCACTCATTTATCTGTCTCCCATGTACAAGCACACACACGTGCAGAGACACTTAGAACAAACAGGACAACATATGTGGGCCATGCTGTCCCAGTTCTGCCAATATCATTAGATGAAGAGTGCTGGGAGGATTTGGAACATCTGATATAATGCATGCAGGTATGCATGCAAAGACCAACGGTTCATTGATGTTGCAGACTTAACTAGATGCATTACAATTCACAGAATTGACAAGCAAGTCTCTCTTTCATGCTGAAAATCCGGAACATAGTGTCTCTTTTAAAAAAAGCCTAAATGTAAGGCAGCAGCTGGGCAGTGAAAGGCCTGTTGGTGTGATTGCTTAAATGCAGTGTGTAAGCAAACTGCATCTGTAGGCATGAATTTGACTCGGTAAGTGTGTGTTTAAATGAGACTCTGTTTTGACGCTTTGGGTGATCTGAGGTGAAGCACTGAACCTAAACTGTGTACTGAATTTTGTGTTTTGTGGAGACAATGAATACTGTAGTGTGAACTGATGCAATTTAGTTTGACCTGCCAAGAGAAAAATGCTATAATCTTTGATTACTGTGTATTGTAGTAACTTTTTAAATCTCAAAGAAACAGTAAGGTGACATGAGTTACTCCGGACAGTGTGGACAGTGATATCCCCAAATACCAGCTTGTCAGACAAAAATAAACAGTAGCAAATCGAGCCTGTAATCTCTCAACATGTTCCATTACATCTTATTCAAAGCTGGACTGAACT
Source organism: Perca fluviatilis (assembly GCF_010015445.1). Lineage (NCBI taxonomy): Eukaryota > Metazoa > Chordata > Actinopteri > Perciformes > Percidae > Perca > Perca fluviatilis. Next base: position 17,028,067 of record NC_053128.1, on the reverse strand, counting down.
CGAGAACGCCACAGTCCAGCAACGATTACCAATCTTGTGTGCTTGTTTACAAAAGATGGGAAAGATTCTTCACTGGCAGCCACCTTTAGTGCACGAGCCAAATACTATTGGGCTCATTCTATTCATAATTTTCATCATGTGTATAATTGCATTTATTAGTGTAATATTTTGATAGATGATTGAATAGTTGATGAGTATCAAACTTGTTGGTCTGCTCTCACTGCCCAACAGATCAGCCAGAAAAAGCTGAAGAAATTTGAGAAGGAGTACCACACCTTGAGGGAGCAGCAGGAGCAACAGGAGGCCCCAATCGAGAGATATGAGGTAGACATCAGCCCAACATATTCACTTGTGCATATTAAGCATTACAAATTCTCCATAAAATTAACATACATTTGATATTTAGGTAGATCTACTTTTCAAAAGACATGCAACTCTGATTTGGTTCTCCTTACAAGAGCAGGAATATTTATATCCCGTATCCTTGATTTATATTTATATAGTTTATATTTTAGTATCCAAAGTATTACATTTTATCTCACAACTCTGGAACTATTTTGGTGTTACCACTAAATGGTGTTAAAGCAACCATATTCTGAGAGATTTTTTTGTAGACCTTGACGGTCCTTGTTTGGGAAAGAAATACTACAAGGCACCAAAAAAAAAAAAAAACATTAAGTGTACATGCCATAAGTCATCTCAAGGGTAGCGGGTTGGTTGTAAATAGTACAAGATCATCAATTACAGTGACTGAACTCCTGCTTGGTTTGCTCTTGAAAAATGCTTCCAACCAACCAATGTCACTGTTTTGTATGTCAAACAAGATATTTTGAGATGTTTGTATTATTGCTGTTTGCTGAGGGTTTTCATACACTCAACCTTTAAGACAGACTGCAGTCAGGTTGGTTTTAATCAGATTATAATTGTTTCTTCATTTTAAAATACTTAAGCATATTTCAGATTATCACAACTGCTATTATGTATTCAAATCATTTTTACCAATGCCCTGTTTATTTACATTTGAGTCCGTTCCAATTTATCCTATTTTTAGCGAGCACATCAGGGCATTAAAAATGACATTTCTTTTATTAAAGAAAAACATTTGACTTGTTTGAGCAGGATTATTTCAATGAAAAGTGTGTACTCATAAATGAGAATGTGTGCATTATTTACATGAAAAGACTTGCTTGTTAGACCGTTAGGTAAACGTAAATAAAATGGCATCTATTCCTAAGTAAGACAAAGGCTGGAATTTTAAATCTTTTTTTTGAAAGTAGGATAGTGATATCTAGTGAAAGTGTGATATCTATAAATTATCCCCTTAACTCCTTTGCTTCTCATCTCTGTGAAATTATTTTACATGTATGTCTGTATTTTAATACAGCTGTCTGTTGCTGTTAATGATGTACAAACAGTTTATGCCCTGTTAAACATTACAGATAACTCTTGCTGTCTAATTACACTCACCTGATCATAGTTAACATTTACACTCACACAATCTCATTCTGTATATTGTTGCACTGAGCCAGGAAAGCTGCTTACACATTCATTCGCAACTCTTCATGATTAACTCATTTTCAGTGCTATGCTATCTCTTCACTCTTCTTCCTCTTTCATGTTCCCTCACTTCTTTCTGTTCACACGCTCTTCTGTTTTTCTGTCCCCCTCTTTTTCTTGTTTCATTCTCTGCCTCTGTCCAGCGGGAGAACCGTCGTTTGCAGGAGGCTAACATGCGTTTGGAGCAGGAGAATGACGATCTGGCACATGAACTAGTCAGCAGCAAGATAGCCCTACGAAAAGACCTCGACAACGTAAGACAAAAAAATATTTTGTGTGTGTGTGTTCTGTAACCACACTTAACAGAAGCATGTCGTGGAACAATTGTGCAAGAACTGAAACAAAATGAGAAAGATTGCAGACATGAGTGTCTTTGTGCAACAAATACACTTACATGTAGTAACACCTTTATTTACACAAATTCAAAATGTCATTACTGTGTCAGTTTAATTTGAATTACTTTGAAATGAAGGACAGTACAGATAGCTATGACAGAAGTAGGGCAAGTGTAACTTTCAATAACCTCATCGACATTGGGTTATTTTTTTCGTGTGTGTTTGTGTCAGGCTGAGGAGAAGGCAGACGCCCTGAATAAAGAGTTGCTGCTGACCAAACAGAAACTGGTGGACTCTGAGGATGAGAAGAGACGACTGGAGGAAGAATCTGCACAGGTTAGAGCCAACAACGAGGCACTTTTCAGCCTGATATCTATATTTTAGACATTAGCTGAAGATGTGTTTTCCTTTAAATCTCATGTGGCACACAGGGTTACAAATGGTCAGAAAGTGACAGCACTATTGCAACACAAATTCTCAAGTGAAGGAATTTTTTTGAATTATTGTGAAGAGTCGCTACTTAAATCTCCTGTCCTGGGGCCAAGAGGGAGACTAGCAGGATATATGCAATATTAATGTCGCAGGCTGTGACTGAGCAGTCTATCTTATGAACATAGCCAAGAGTCTGCAGGTTTTATTCCAACCAAACACTGTGATGGCTGATTTTACAGATAAAGTCTCTTTCTGTGGATGATGGTGTGTTAATTGGTAATAATCACCTTTTTTTGGTAGGAATAAAACATGCAGACTCATGGCATGTCTACTTTTAGTTTAATACACTGTAATTTATCTTTCTCCGAGGTAGCAGTACTGACCATACCATTACTGGTTATGCTGTACCTACACCGGCCTCCTCAAAAGCGAACTACACATCAAATTCAGCCGAGTCAAACCATAAGCCATTAAATCCCCTTTAAACATACAGCAAATACCAAACACAAGCATTTATCTGTCTCTCTCTGTATACTGTATTCACCTTTCAACATACAGTAGGTCTGTCTCCTAACCACTTTATCATTTAATCTGTCCATGCCATTTTCTCCCTGTCTGTATATATTATTGTATGGCCTCCGTCTATGTCATACAATTGGTAGAAAAAACTATATTCCAAACATTTTCAGGGCTTCATCTATCCATCAATCCAATGTCAAAGAAAGTCAGTTCATCTTTGATGTTGATTTTCTTGAATATGATGAAGAATACCTCTGAGGTGAAGGACCGATCCACTGCCCTCTGTTCCCATGTGTGTTCAGTGCTGTCCTCCAAATGTGTCTTCTTGAGTGTGTAGGTCTAGCTGTGAATGATTTATGTGCTTGCATAGAGGTTACGTTGAGGGTGTGACTTTGCCCTGGGCTTCAAGTCTGCCAATACCTTTCTTTGTCTTCTTCACATGTCATGGCAGTCATGACATGTTGTGGGCGGATCTCGGGCGCTGTTGCTATTATACCGGCGGGATAAATGAGTCTTGCGCCCGACGCAAATCTAAAATGGGTTGGTCTGAAGTAGCTAGGTGTGGTTTGGGCGTAACGTGCAATAAACCAATCAGAGCGTCATCTCACATTCCCTTTAAGAGCAGGCGCGCTTGTTCCATGGCGGATTGCTATTATGACGGCAGATTTGCCTGGCGCACGCCAGCGGGAGCTGTCCGGGATGCGGCAAAGTAATAAATACCCCTCTTGACCGGGTGGCGATGTTGCTGCAGCCTCTCGGGCGCATCTCCTCAAGTCTGGAGAGGATTGCTGCAGCCATGGAGCGTGGGCCTCCAAATGCACCACCTGCTCCTGTTGTGCCCCTTCCTCCTCCCCCCACTCCATCTCCGTCCACCCGCTCCATCAGGAGCGCATCGCACATCGCCATCGCACATCGCCACTCCCGGACCAGATCCCCCCGGAGTGTCCAATCCCGCCGTAGTTCAACATCACGTCTCCTTAAGTCCTCTTATATTTCCTAATTTATGTCATCAACATATCCATGATTCATGGAAATGTTGTGTAAAACACAACAAGCCACACACACTTTTTGAGGACTGTACTGTAAAGTGCCTCCTGATCTATCCAAACACCTGAAGCTCATTTTCAGTAATATTTTTCCTTGTAATTATGTATGGTTTGCAAAAATGGGAACTGCTGCGTCTGTTTAGATGAGAGAAGCAAAGTGTATGCGCGTTGTGCACACGCTACATTATCTGAACAGCATCTGAATAACGCACCACTGACTTTAGACTAGTGCCACTGACTTTAGACCAGGTTTTTCCTGGTCTGTGGCGGAATTGTTTTCTGAAACTGCAAAATAGCACTAGGGAACATTTGCGCCTGAACACGCCTCCTCTTTTCGCTGAACCGCCCCCTGGAGTGCAAATTCATTCCCTAATTTACCAACGTGCGTCTGTGGAGGGAAAAGTCCGCTGTGCGTCGGGTGCAAAATAGGAATGATACATGCGTCGGTGTACAAAGGCAATTGTGCTGAGTGCAACATAGGGCCCATAATGTCTAAGTGGGGACAGTCTGGTAAGTTCAGAAACGTACATCACTTTACTGTAATGCAGCCTTTAAAACCAGTAAAAGACAACATTTACGTCATATCACGATATTACGATATCCAAAATCTAAGACGATATCTAGTCTCATATCACGATATCTATATAATATCGATATACTGCCCAGCCCTAGTCTCAGTATCTGTGTTTGTTTGCTTCCACAGCTAAAGGAGATGTGCAGACGAGAGCTTGATAAGTCTGAATCAGAGATAAAGAAGAACGGCTCCATTATTGGAGAATATAAGCAGGTATGTACTATAAATCTGAATTGTGTGCTTTAGAATTGATTTAGTACAGAAATCACTTAAAAAGAATCACATTTACAAGTCTAGCAAGAGTGTTGATTCCTTTGAGTTTGCTTATAGTACAGTACTATGAGACTTGCTGTTAAAATCATATTACTGAAGTGTGTCTCTTTTCTCACAAGTACATTTAGGAGAAGTGAAACTATAAACTGTGGCAGACTCACCCTAGTTTCCTTGAAACTTTTTGAACACTGTGATTTTCAGTTTAGATCCAACATCATAACCCCTTCTACACTCCACTTAACCTCCTACTAGCCCAAGCTTAGACAGATCTCCCAAGGCTCTTTAACGTGATGATCAATACATACGTCCATCCAATACAGAAATACAAATATTTAACTATACAATTACACCAATGTATATTAATACATCCTAATAAGTATACATATATACATAAAATTAAATACAAAAGTAAGAAATGTAAGCCAAGAAGAGGATGAAAAGTAAATATATTTAAATAAAAGGGAGCAAGATATACACAGGAACATATTTACATGGAGTTGTTCCTCACAGTCGCAGCATTTGGTATCGCGCATCCTTTGTTACATCTATTGTATCTTGAAACCTTTTTGTGTTCATTCCTGTCCGATAAACTACAGTATGTTCTCCAGTAATGCAATACCAGCAAAATACCATTAGTCAATACTGTAAGAGCATCAAAAAGTTTCTGATAATACTAATCCTTATTTGTATAGCAAATATAAGAGTGCTTCTCAAAGAACAATGCATTGTTCTTGTTCAATTTTTGTTCACAATTATACAATAAAATGTATAAGCATTAACCAAAATAAAATGAAACTCTGATCAAATTAATAGATAAATAAAGAATATGACAATGAGTCAGCCAGCCTTTGTGTATGTCCCTGTCATTAAACAGTCTTGGGACTCTCATGTAACAAACTCTGTCTCCCTTAGTTTTATGGCTAGACTCTGGAATGTCTACACACATGCACATATGGAGCTAAAAGGTCTGAAATATAGCATGGAGCCAAGAAATGAAAGGTAATCAATAAAATCTTTAAATCAATCCTAAAACCTTCTGGGAGCCAACAATAGGTGTTGACAAGTCACACCTCTTCGCTCTGGTTAAAAGCTTAGCAGCTGATTTCCAGCAGCAAGAAGGAAACTGGACACTAATTATTTATATCAGAGAATTTATTCTAATCTGTAGCTTAGATTTAATTTCATGAGGAGCTTGTAACATTTAAAGTAGATGAGCAGAAAGCTGCTCATTGATCTGGAAGAGACACAGAACAAAGTGGAGCTATGCTAATTAAAGATGCAAGTGCATAAGAAACAGGGCAAGACAGCAGTTAGCAGTAGCTTGATGATCAGATACAAACAGCCAGTAATTCAGTAAAGCAGGTCCATGTTAGTGTTTAGTTTACACACACACGTTAACAATTTAAAACTGACATTTAAAAGGTTAACAATTAAAAATGTTTAACAGGACTGAAGAGAACTTGAGCAAAAGCTGCCAACAATTGGCGATCTCTGCTTAGCAGCAAGTAATGGCCTGAAGTTATTAGTTCATTTAAATCTCAAAGACAACATAAATGAAAAAGTGAATATAGATTTAAACATTTTTTACTTAACATCTCAAAAGATTTCCACTAAACAACTCTTGTTCTGATCCTTTCATGTTTTAAGTAGGCCAAGCAGTCATTATCGTCAAGATAATACTCAGTGTGCAAATACTACAGTGACAATACTGGTTGAGCACCTCTTCTCCACTTATCTTTCCTTATTTGGCTTGTCTTTTCAGATCTAAGCTCTGATCAAACCATTACTGTTGCAAGACTAGCTATAAATATTAAAAAAACAATATGAGAGCAATCCTTTTTCATTCATCGCACTAGTTCTTGAAGAAACTTCTAATTGTATGAAATGTCACTAAGCTGAACCCAGAGCCTTTAATGACTGAGCCTGTAGGCATATTTTGAGTTCCTGTCTCTGTGAATTCCTCTTACGGTGATTTTCATCCTCTCAGATCTCATCCTGTCACTAAATGCTTAAATATAAACCTACCCAGATCAAGTGCTAATACCATCAGCACATTCAGACATTATGCAACAATCCAGCTCGTATCGCTGCCTGTGGAGGCAGACACAAATAGCAAGAGGACTAATTTAGAAACAGACCTTAACTTCACCTGAGTCTAAAAATATTGATAGCAGATCTGAACACTGATTTTGAGCTGTTAGGGATTTGATGGTTGTGTGTCTGTGTGCGTTTGTTTGTGTATTATGGGTGAAAGCAGCCTTTAGATTGCTAGCATGCAGCTGAGCAGAGCTAAATGTGAAAATGTCAAAAAAAATTATTTTTGTGACAGAGACTAAGGGGGTGATAGAGGGAGAAAATGAACAGAAGTCCTTGGAGGAGAGTAGAGGGAGGACAGCAGCATTCAATCCTCTGGGATTGACAAATTGTGGAATGCCCCAAAATAGCCTGAATTGTTTTCCAACCCAGAAAACTCAAATTATTCTTCAAATAGCATTTGCCTTTTTCAGTGTCTGTGAATGCCAAGTTTCTTTTTGTGGGATTAGAGCCAAAAAAGCTTTGTGTGCTAATTGCCCCTCCAGCCCACGAGGACAGAGAAGCATCTGTTAATGGTGAAGCTAAAAGCAGTGTTAAGTGGAGTACTGTAATCCCTGTTGTAGGAGCGGAGCCTGCGTAGATACACTCAGGCCTCCCGGGTATTTGCCATGGACAGTGACATGTGCCAGTGCGTGTGTCTCTGAGGCCCTGTTAACATTATATTTATTTTATTTTTTACAGTTTAAAAAATTCTGATACCGAGTACTAAAATAAATTTTTTGATTGAGCACTGCATCCTAACAGTCTGCTTCTAGTTAAACGCTTTATACATAATGTCATAAGTGTGATTAAGCAATTAACATACAGCAGCATGTGCTAACAATACTGTATGCCCATTGTAAGCATACATACTGTATACATTATTGACCGAGAAAACAAGAGATTGTTTGTGGGAATAAATAGAAAATGAACAACATGAAAACAAAAAATGGCCGTGGGTATTGAGCCTGAAGAAGAAACAAGCACAAAAAGTATTATATGACATACAAGTGTCAGAAAACAATAACCAGAATGAAGGAAACAACAATACTGTTCATCCTGAATTAAGATAAGCTAAATGATCCTTGACAGTTTACAGATGGTACAGTGATAAAGATTCCTGACTGAAGACTGACATGTACCTCTTCCTACCTCCCTCTCACATAGACTTTAAAACACTGCAGAACACACTGTCCTCTTCACCATATTCCTCTTAGCCCTTCTACAAATTATGAAAAAATATAAAGAGAGGAAAATGCCTACTTCCCATGTGGGGTAGAACACTTATTGAAGACAGAAGGCTAGTTGCTCAAGTTAAAGCTTCACAAAGTAAAATTTTTTTTACAGCATTCCAGGGGAGTACTCTTTAAAATAAGGAGGCATGGAGAGTAAAAGAGCAAGAGGGCAGCTGCATGATCAAGAGGTATAAGTGACCAGTAATGATGAAGGGAAGGTAGAGAGATGGGTTTAGTAATGGCAGTTGAGAGCCAATGAAGGAGAGGATGACAGGAGAAAAAGATAAAAAGGACATGTAGGAGGAAAGAGATGGATATTTGCTTGGCTAAAGATACACAGATAGATGTATAGACTGATCTCTAAGGGAGGAGGATGAGGAGAGATATACAGTATGTGCACAGGGAACCAGAAAGAAAGGCAGAGAGCAGGAATAAATAGAGAGATAGATCGTCTGTCTACAGAGAGGTGGGATGACCCGATGTTCCCGTTAGGATGACTCATGTCACATCGATATCTCTGTTCGTCGGCAAGCTAGAGCACGTGTGTGTGTGTGTGTGTGTGTGTGTGTCTGTGTGTCTGAGTGTGTGTCTGAGTGTGTGTGTGTGTGTGTGTGTGTGTGTGTGTGTGTGTGTGTGTGTGTGTGTGTGTGTGTGTGTGTGTGTGTGTGTGTGTGTGTGTGTCCGCCATCGTGTTTGTAGCTGAGGGTTATAGGTATAGAAGGAGGGAGAAAGAGATTGGGTATATATAAGGATGCACGTATATGCTCATGCGGGTACATCTGGTGAGCCCTGCTGGAAAAACAGGACCTTTTGACACCACTAATGGACTTAAGAGTAAGAGGATGAGGTCTGTGCAACAGAGACTGATTTACCTAGAATCACGAACAAGGTTGTGCACAGTGGTATGGTCAGAATCTAAATAGCTTTCTCAGTGGAACAATACACTTCTCTATTTTGGTTTTGGTCCATTTGTGTTCCTTCGTCCCATTACATCCTGGCTCTACTACTACAAAAAATACTAGAAGCTTTTGGGGTGGAAGGAAAAGGAGGGTGATTGAGTTTTAGGCGTTCATTACATAGGGTTACCAATATATTCATGTAATAGAAATGTATATCTTCCACATTTTCATCCTGCAACCTTAGTAGAACCAATGTTCTAAACTCATACATATTAATAGAATCTGTGGATAATATATATGTACAGTATTATAAAACTGGCAAGACTCAAAAAATGTAAACAAGCTACTGTATCTGTATTATGTTTTTAATTGATTTATCTTCAGCTAACTAACATGGTGCAGCTCTAGATACAACAGCTGTACTGTACTGTCACGCTGAGCGTCACGTTGAGTGGCTCTGTAGAAATTCATTGGACTTTGGGTGAATTGTTGATCACATTGATGGCAGTCTGAAAGCTCTGTAAATGAACACACTGTCTCTGGTTCATATAGATCTGCTCCCAGCTGAGTGAACGACTGGAGAAACAACAGACAGCCAACCGAGGAGAACTGGAGAAAATCCGGGTGAATTTTACACACAAACACACACACACCGTGAAACACCGCTGTTTGCACTCAAACTCTGCTGTAGATTACCAGTCTGGACTATAAGTGGAGCATAATTGCAGAGCTGTGCTGTTAGGGACAAATGTATGAATGTACAGTATATGTATTTTACAGTTGGCCTTTCTAATTAGGAAAATGAATGTGTGTAGTGTAGACTTAGAGTGAAAATGCTCAACACATATTTTACAAAGCTTTATTTACAGTGTATATAACTTCTACATTTGTATTATTCATGTATCAGAAATTCTCTACAATCATTGTAGAGTTGATACACTCTATAACCCTAGATGCAGCTGTTACCTCCATGTAGAACGTCAGAGCCTGAAATGCACAGAACAGTTTAGATCTCTCACTCCCGGAGTTTGCAGATATGTTGGGAACTATGTTGCCATCTTACTGTCTTGCCTGGCAGTGAAATCAAAGCTTTTGGGGGAAGAATGATAAAGGGGGCCAAGCAGCCAGGGCCAGGCATCTCACATCCAGCACTTGGCTGGTGAACTGTTTGTTTCGACTGTAGCTGGGAGAATGGCCATTTTGGCATAGAGCTCTGTCAGGGCTGCCCAAGAACTCACAAAAGGACAAACAAAAGGTTTATTGCACCAAGGACAAGTCTTGTAAAGGATGTAGCAGCGCTTCTGTGTGTGTGTCTGTGTGTTAGAGGTAAATGACTATCATCTTGTTTGTTCTTGTCCTTTTTTTGTTCTTGTATTATTCAGTAATAATGGTGTAGCAAATGCAATATAATTTTAAGCAATCACAATAATAACTGAAGAAGGGAACACTGATGTGAATAATATATCATTAGAAATGTTAAAGTATGTTAAATAATATACTGACATACTTATTCACCAAAAATATTTAAAGTGACGACTGTCTGCTGCTTCATTAATGCTCTCATCCACTTCTGCAGGGATGAGCCAAGAAACGTTATGTAATTGCTATTCAGCTTTAAACTCCGTTGACAATTTAATCCAAATATGTAATAGTGTTATGAAATATTTATTTTGAGGGAATAGCTCAACAGACATAGTCAACTGTTGTTGCTAAGAACTAACTGAGGTGCTGTGGACAATGCTGCTTGTTACTGCAAACTACTGCTAATGTATCAAGGGGTCTCAAAGGAGTCAAACTACTAAGCAGGACCCAGCCTGCACTGCCATTAGGATGGTTAGTAGCCGTAAGCCACACTTCGGAAGAGCAAGTGAAGCAGGAACACTAAAACTACAATTTGTACGTATGTATTTGTGATGCTGCAGTAGTAGTAGTAGCAGTATTATTGTCTTGGATTAGTCTGAGGCTGAGTATTTTTACAGCTTCAAACACTTCCAAGATAGAATAGCTCGCAAAAATAACGCCCCAGTATTAAAATGAGTGACTTGAAAATGAACAACAAAAAGTACCTTAATAGGGTGTTGTCCTGCAGCGCAGTCAGTATGCCTCTCTTTGTACGGATTTTCTGTTGCTTGCTGCTTGCACAAATGTTCTGTGCCTAATAATAGCTCATCATATATAGCACAAGGGCACCCAAAAAGAGCTCTTTGACTAAAGGGCAGGTTGGAGTGCAGCCCTGACAGAAGAAGGAAAGCATAGTCGGCTTGTATGGCTACAACACTAATGAGCTGCCCTGGTTCAGTAAATAAGCAGAGCACTGTCTCTGCTCAAATTCTAAAAATATAATTTCTGCAAAAAGATAGATGGGGCACCTTTAGTTTAGACACACAAATCATGTCATAGTATAGTATGCCAATAAAATGACATAAAAAAAGTCATAACTAAAGTTCTAGTCTTGGAGCTTGGCTACAAGTGTAGTCAGTTTTTTGTTAGCATCAGCTGCTGGCCTATATTTTTAGCTAACCTGGAATGTTTCTTTTATTGTTCCTATTTTCTTCTCTAATGTTTTTTTTACTCTACTCAAGCTTAAAGCTATACTTGGTATACAAGCAACTAGTATAAAGATTTAAGTTATTACCTTGTTTTTTGCTCTAACCTTCTTTTATCCATCTCTAGTCCAAAGTGGAAGGCTGTGAGAAGTGCAGTAGTCTTTTCAACAAAGAAGGTCGTGTGCGGGCCGCTGTGACCACAGCACCTGCTGGCGGGACTGAGGAGACAGATGAGGAGAAAGAGGGTTTGAAGAACCAGCTGAGAGAGATGGAGCTGGAACTAGCCCAGACCAAACTGCAGCTGGTGGAGGCGGAGTGCAAAATCCAGGTACACTAACACACAGTTTTGGCCCAAAATTAAACTACAAAGTGTGAGATTTCAAGATTAACATACATGATTGAGGCCACAGATACATTAAAAATGTTCATAAATACGAGGGATTTCCCTGTCACGTGGTTTACCCTTGATGAGAACCACATGAAAAGAAGTACCGGGCAGCCGAAGCCCCACAAATCACAGCAGAAAATTTGCTATTAACAAGATATGGGAGCATTATTCGTGAGCTCCACTTAATTTAATGTTTATAAATGATTAGTGACATTGCTGTAGTTAACAGTGTCTAAAGCAGCATTGATATCTAATATAATTAGAGAAGAGCAATCATATTAAAGTGGAGAGCTTTTAGACAGCAGAAATATTTCAAAAATATATGTAAGCACAGTTGCTGTCATTTAACGGTCAGTGTGGAAATAATTGGGGAAATCAAGAAAATGTCGAGATTTGTTTTATTAGAAAGAGACCAGTGTGGTGAGTTAAAGAAAAAGAGACCAGAAGACTGAGAACTATTTACGAGGAACGCTTATGACCACCAGCAACAAGGAGCTCTGTAAGGAGTTTATCGAAAATGTTGTCAAAAAAGAAAAATGAGTATACATATGATTAACGGCATCTCTTAGAGTGGGAAGAGAATTGGGATCAAAGTTGCTGATTAAGAAATGGCAAAGTGGTAAGAAATTCTAGAAATCTTTTAAAAAGTACACAGAGGACCATACTCTTAAAAAACAAGAGCCAAGATCTGTTCATTTAGTTATTTATTGGCAGACTTCTTTCGACCCCCTGTGATAGTTCTCTTTCCTCTTCAATCAGGACTTGGAGCACCACCTGGGTCTGGCCCTCAACGAAGTGCAGGCTGCCAAGAAGACCTGGTTCAACCGAACGCTCAGCTCTATCAAGACCGTCACTGGGTCCCAGGGCAAGGAGACCACCTAACTTGATAACCCCATCCTCCAGTTTTACCCAGACCATGTCTGGAGTTCAGTGCAACGCACTTCACTGAAACCTCTGGACACCTAACTTAACCCACTGGGCCATAACTCTACTGTTAAATCCCAGGATGACCATTAATACAGACTTTAGTTACTTGTTCCTCTTATCAAGAATGTCCTCATGTTCTCCTGTTCCCAACACTCCTAATCTTATCACCCCCATCCATGTATTCTCCTCCCCACCCCGAATGACTACAGCCAAATGTGCTGACGAGAAGGGGTTGAAAAACATAAGATGAAGTACAATGGTACCACTTTCCCCAGAGACACGATGTGCTTCCGAACACAGAAAGAAAAGCGTTAAAAAAAAAAAAAAAAAAAGTGCTTCATTTATTTCTGTCTTTGTACTGCTGATATTAAAGACCCGCAGAAGGAAGATAGGACATCCAACCTGTTACTGTCCTGACGGGATAGAGAAGAAAACACTCCGTCCTTCCTAACTGTTCTGCGTGCTCCCCTCTAAACTACTGGCCAACCAGTCCCTGTTAAAAAAAATTGTTTTAGGTACGAGAGCTAATAGAAGCCTTTTCAAAACTGAGCTTTTTCTAATTTACGATGAACAATACCTTTCTTTTTCTATGTATGTATATGAATGTGCTTATGTAATGAGCTTGTGTGTGTGTGTGTGTGTGTTGTGCGCGCGCGCGCGCGCGCACGCACGCACGCATGTTTGTTTTTGTGTTGACTATGAGGTGTATGTGTTCATATGTGTGAGACTGATAACAATGTGTTTGAATGCATAAATAATTGACTGAAATAACGTTAAAATGTGTGTATAAAAGAGAGAGAGACAGCGCGTGAAGGTCCAAGGGAAAGAAAAAAAGCACTAAGATTATGAGTGTGTGCATGCATGTTAGGGGAAAAAAAGGTTTTCCCTGGTTGTCTAATTTCCTTTAATGTTTAAACGTATATATGAATGATGCTGAAGAAAAGTTTGCTGACAAAGCCTTGATCTGAAGGTTGATAAAGATGATACTAGTGGATATGAGTATATAATTTACAGTAAGGAGAGATGCACAAATGTTGTTGTGACTACCAACAGCAGCAGCATAACTTTCCTCGCATCAAATTTCGGACATAAAACGTGATTAAGGTTTGTTTGGTTTAGATGTCCCAGCACAAAGACACTAAAAAAGGATCCAAACCATGCAAACCTCTGCATGTATTATACAGTATGTGTATGTATGTTACAACACTGTTAAACCCCAGAGTAGTGCTTGTTACAAACTATACACAACACTTAGGGGAAGTGTAAAGTCAAAATGGAAAGCGCACACACAGACACAGCAGGTTGTAACGGCTGCTGCACTTGAACACATCTTTAAACCCTCCCCTCTCTGTCGCCAGCTGCTCTGTGATCTGTGACCCTGACTGGCAGGGTGGCAGTCCAGGTTTATTTATCACACTTCAGTTGAGATCTCTTTTACCACTTACACACACAAACTGAATTACAATGTTCATTTATATATAAAGGCACATACAGAACAACAAACGCTTAGTGGCCACTTTATAAGGGACGGTCATTTGTCATGCAGACAAGGTCAAGACGTTTAAGTCACTTTCTAGCAAGAATAGTAAAACTGGACAGACATAAGTTCAGCACAATGTACGTGTGACTTGTTGAATGTTGGCTTGACTTTTGTGTCCGCTGCTGACAGCTAAGACCAAGAAGATGAGGCAACATTAGGCAGGTGTGTGTGTGTGTGTCTGTGTGTGTGTGTGCTGTGTTACTACATCTCTTCTTGGCCATTTTACAAAGCGCTCATCATCTGCACATAGATCTTGTAACATGACAGAAGCTTGTGTTTATTCCGGCTGCCTGCACAGGACTCAGTCAGAGCACCTCTGGGATGAGGTGGAACAGGATAACCACAGCACAAGGATCTCGCAGCTTCCAAAAATCTGCAGGAATAGTTTGACTTTATCGAACCAGCGTGGAGCAAAATCCACACCTTGTTGCATTCATGCCTCAAATGATGGAATGTGTTCAGGAGGAAAAAGCACGTTACTCAGTACTGAGAGGGTTGAAATATTGAAGTGGCCATTGAGTGTATACACACACTGTTGTGAATGTAGAGGCAGAAAAGACGCACACAACACAACACACACAGATACGTTTAAGCTGCCAGAAGTGAAACTCTGCACCTTAAGTGTGGATCAGTATCACAGGAGTTACACAGTCAGTCACAGCCATCAGAGGGATGTCATCTGAGGTTAAAGCAGGGGTCAAACTGACATGCACTCTAAATCAGTCCAAAGGGGATGGGGGTTTAAAAAAGGGCTTGGTTGTGTGTGTGTTTTCATATTTCGCTGACTAGAAAGGGGGCTCAACAATATTCCAATTTCTATTCATACTTTACTGATCAGATTAGACTGAATAAAAATAAACAGATAAAGCTATATTTCTTATGCCAGCCTAAAATGAACAGTCACTTGAAGTTGGAATCTGATTGGCTGAAATCTACTGGTGATGTCAGAGGAAATGTCCAATCGAAGTTGAAAGAAACAAAGGAACATTACTCTAAAGGCACTGGCTTGTATATAACAAACAAAAAAATAAATATTGAGTTTATGTTTATGATTTTCTACTCTGTAACTATAACTAATGTTGCCTACTTGTACCTACCAACCTGCTGCTGTGCTACAGTTTAATCCACAACAATGTTTTATGTTTTTAATGTTTATTTTGCTCCATGCTTCTCAATCAGACTGCCGTTTGGTTAATTAAATGCCAAAACGTAGCTTTATCATACAACAACAAAAACATTATCAACATGTGGAAATGTCATAGTGTAGGATGCATTGTGTATACTTCATGAATTTCAATATAAAGATACCAACACAAAATGAGTCTGCCTCTTTTTTGCAACTTTAATAAAAGAAAAGTCACACGCTCGGACAGCTCAACAGACAGTTGTTAAAGTAGACGATGAAATGAAGTCAAGCATAAAGTATCCAGTGCTTACAGTATGTACACAGTACGAAGAGCTCTAATCAGTCACTGATCACAGCAATGCCACAGACTAATGTCTACTAACCATGCCATAACAAATATAATAGATATAAAACATATATAATAAAGTGTCAGAAAAAGGTCATAGCATAATGTGTCACAAAAAAATGCTATAAAAAATGTCATGTCAAGTCATGGTATAGTAGTATGTCATAAAAAAGTTAAAAGAAAATAGATTCAGTATGTAGTATGCCATAATAAAGTTTAAAAACAAATAGTATAGTATAGTATGCCATAAAAAGTCATATGTCTTAAAAAAGTTTTTTATGTAGTATGTCATGAAGTTTAAAAAAAGTTCATAGCATAGTATGTCATAGAAAATGCCATTAGTATGCAATAAAGGCCTTGGAAATATTTACCATTAATTTAAATGTAACGCTTTCACAAAATATGTTAAAATCAACAGCCTACCTTGTTTTATTCAATGTTTTTTTTTTCAACTATTTTTATTAAATTTTCAGAACAAAATGACAAACATCATACAGGCAGTGGTGAACGGAGCATAAGAGAAACCACAGCCATAGTATAGTATGTCGAAAAAAGTCGTAGCATACTATGTCGAAAAGAGCGATAAAAAAGTCATTGTAAATATGTCGAAAAAAGTCATAGTTATAATATTGAAAAAAGTGATGCAAAAAGTCATTGTATAGTATGTCCTAAAAAGTTGTAAAAAGTCATAGTATAGTATGACAAAAAAATAGTTATAGATTAATATGTTGAAAAAAGTGATATAAAAGTCATAGTAGCCTATAGTCTGTGGAAAAAAAGTCATGGTATAGTATGTCGAAAAAAGTGATAAAAAAGTCATAGACTAGTATGTTGAAAAAAGTCATAGTATATGTCGATAAAAGTGATAAAAAGTCATAGTAAAGTTTGTGAAAAAAAGTGATAAAAAAGTCATAATATGTCGTGATAAAAGTGTAGAAAAAAGCCAGTAAAATATGTTGAAAAAGTGATAAAGGTCATAGTATAGTATGTCAAAAAAAGATTATAGTATAATATGCTGAAAAAAGTCATAAAAAGCCCTATTATAGTATGTCGAAAAAAGTGATAAAGAAATGACAGTATATTAGTTGAAAAAATGGATGAAAAAGTCATAGTATAGTATGTCGTAAAGTCATAGTGTAATATGTTGAAAAAAGTGATAAAAAAGTCATGGTATAGTATGTTGAAAAAAGTGAAAAAAAAGTCATAGAATAGTCTGTCAAAAAAAGTGATAAAAAAGTCATAGAATAGTCTGTCAAAAAAAGTGATAAAAAAGTCAGTATAGTAGGTCCAAAAAACAGACCATAATCAGGTTTGAAACCATGACCATTGGGGTCTTCTAACCAGCATTAGGTCACACTAAGCCATCTTATCTGACACTCTCAGTGTTGTTCAGTAACATATTTGACTTCTTCATCGTGGGTTTAAACCTGAAAATTCAATGTCCCACATTTGACCACATGTTTAACACACTGCACTATTTGCAAAGCTTGAAATACAGTGGTTTGACTTTGTATTTATTGTCAAACATTACTGAGGATAGAAAATGGAAAACTCTGGAGACACAGTGGAGTATTGCTCCTTCAACCTCAGATTGTGATCTAGTTTATCTGTAAACTCTAAATCTTATCTTGGTGAGCTATACCTAATGACTTCAGTTTGCTATTTTGTTCGATTATTTGTTCTTCATACCACTGAGAGGAAAACTTTGATAATCTCAAGATTGTATGATTAGACAGGGGAGCCGGGATTTGAGCCTTTCTCTTTAGACTTTTAGGAAACAGCTTCCTTGCTGAGCCACTTCTCTTGTCAAATATTGGGTCCATATCCATTGAAAAAAGTTTAAGAAAGCCATAGTATAGTATGTCGAAAAAAATTCATAGTATAGTATGTCGAAATCTTTTTTCAAAAATCCATTGTATAGTATGTAGAAAAAAAAGTCATAGTATACTATGTGGAAAAATTTCCTAAAAAGTCATTGTATAGTATGTCGAAAAATTCATAAAAAGTTATAGTAAAGTAAGTCTAAAAAAGGTGAAGTACAGTATGTCGAAAAAAGTCATAGTATAGTATGTCAAAAAAAGTCATAAACAGTCATAGTATAGTATGACAGAAAGTCTATACATGCCATAAAATGCACATAAAAAGATTGTTTCCATCCATAAAAATGACAATGAATAAAAGAAATTATGTTTAAATGTATTGTTTCTGTGATTACATTCCTGTATTTACTTCATTTTGCACTGGTAGCAAGGAGGTCTTGAACCCAACACGGGTACCTCATGTGTCTAGAACCAACCTAACACACTATCAACCTAACTACACTCAGAGCTGTCGACAGGTTTGAAACCATGACCATTGGGGTCTTCTAACCAGCATTATATCGCACAAAGCCATCTTATCTGACACACTCAGTGTTGTTAAGTAACATATTTGACTTCTTCATTTTGGGTTTAGACCTTCACATTGAATCTTTCTTTCTGGGTTTGAACACAAAACCTTCAATTTTCAGGCAGTTCACCATGTATTTAACATGCTGCGCTATTTGCAAAGTTTGAAATATAGTGGTTTAACGTTGTATTTATTGTGCAGCATTACCGAGGATAGAAAATGAAAAATTCTGGAGACACAGCAGGGTATTGATCCTTCAACCTAATATTGTACTCTATCTATAAAGCTGAAATGTTATCTTGTTGAGCTATACCTAAGACTAATAGACTACTTTTCGTTTGATTATTTTTACTTGACACTCATATAGTCTGTCAAAAAAAGTCATAGCATAAAATGTTGAAAAAAGTGATAAAAAAGTCATAGTATAGTATGTCGAAAAAAGTCATAGTATTATATGTTGAAAAAAGTGATAAAAAAGTCATAGTATAGTATGTCGAAAAAAGTCATAGTATTATATGTTGAAAAAAGTGATAAAAAAGTCATAGTATAGTATGTCGAAAAAAGTCATAGTATTATATGTTGAAAAAAGTGATAAAAAAGTCATAGTATAGTATGTCGAAAAAAGTCATAGTATAAAATGTTGAAAAAAGTGATAAAAAGTCATAGTATAGTATGTCGAAAAAAGTGATAAAAAAGTCATAGTATAGTATGTTGAAAAGTGATTAAAAAAAGTCGTAGTATAGTATGTCGAAAAAAGTGATAAAAAAGTCATAGTACAATATGTTGAAAAAAGTGATAAAGTCATAGTATAGTCTGTCAAAAAAAGTCATGGTATAAAATGTTTAAAAAAGTGATAAAAAGTCATAGTATAGTATGTTGAAAAAAGTGATAAAAAAAGTTACAGTATAATTGGTTGAAAAAAGTGATAAAAAAGCCATAGTATGTGCAAAAAAAATTATAAAAAAAGTCATAGTATAGTTTGAAGGCACCCCAACCAGTCTTCTAACATAATGAGCTAGAGAACAAAGCATAGTATTTATGTACAAAAAAAGTCACAGTATAGTATGTTGAAATTGTTTTTTAAAAGTCATAGTACAGTATGTCGAAAAAAAGTCATTAAAAGTCTAGTATGTCACAAAAAAGTAAAAAAACTTTTTTTTTAAAGTTCAAAGTATAGTCAAAAAAGTGAAAAAGTCATAGTATAGCATCGTCATATAAAAGCAATAAAGTCAGCATACTATGCCATAAAGATGTCATAGTATAGTGTGTCATATAAAAGTAAAAAAGTACCATAGTATAGTATGCCATAAAGTATGTCATAAAAAAGTATTAAAAAGTCATAGTATATTATGACCTTCACGTAATGTTATCAAGAAGCAGTACTTTGTTTTTCTACAGAATAAAACAAGCCAAAGCTCTCAAATTTTAAATATTGTCTAGAAGCCATAAAATAGTCTAAAATGGAAAGGAATTCAGGAACTATTTGATCAAAGAATAGATAAACAACATTACCAGACACCTAATGTCAGCTTCCCGTACTTCATACACAGCAGAAAGAGGGTACGAAAATTATACTTAAAGAGTGCTATCTGAGAACACAGAGAGGCGAGCTGTGGGAGAGAGGATGTGAGGCATTCATTTGGAAATAGTGTGATTGTGAAGCTGAATTTAGCCACCTGGTGCTGTGACATTTCAACTATGTCAGTCTCTTTGGTTTATATAGATCTGCTCTCAGCTGAAAGAACCAAACAGTAAATGGGCCCTGAGAAATCCACCGTTTGATATTGAATATAGCTCTGAGTGCTGTGAGATATGAATTAAAAGCAAGTCCTAGCTTCAATTTGAGTGCATAGTGTACATTTCTATACTTTGTTCTGCCTTTTTAACCAATATAAGAATGAACGTAAATACCATGCTTTTCCCGTTTTGTTTCTTCTTTTAAACAAAGAAAAATATTTGTGTATGTATTTGCATAATTGTTGTCTAAATAACAAAAAACTAATCTATCAATCCATCTATTTCATTTGTTTGTGTTTTGTTATATGTTGAAAAAAAGAAAAGAAAAAAAGCATGGTTTATTCTTTCATCGGTTCAAAAGAAAAAACAAACTTTTAAAACTTACACGGACCAAGTCTAAAAGGTTCAAAAGGGTTGTACTTAGTGTCTTCATTAATTCATAGGTGTGTTTTGGGCATACAGTAATATGCAATACACCAATCAGAGAGTCATATCCCAATACCTTTAAAAGCCAGGCGTGTTTGTACCTTGGTACATTGCTATTATGATGGCGGATTTGCCATGTCTGTAATATTTTTATTTATAATCTTTTGCATGTTTGTGTGCTGCTGCGCTTCCCTGTGTGTGTGTAACAAGCATAGTGTGCGCATGCTGTGCATAAGCCTAGGCGCACTTTACTAATTCGCTGTTAAAATAACAATGAAATGCTGCGCCATTGACTTTAAGGGCCCTATTTTAACGATCTGAAACGCAAATATGAAACGCAAAACGCAAGTAGCTTTGTGGGCGGATCTCGGGCGCTGTTGCTATTATACGAGCAGGATATATGAGTCTTGCGCCCGACGCAAATCTAAAATGGGTTGGTCTGAAGTAGCTAGGTGTGGTTTGGGCGTAACGTGAAAATAACCAATCAGAGCGTCATCTCTCATTCCCTTTAAGAGCAGGCGCGCTTGTTCCATGGCGCACTGCTATTATGACGGTGGATTTGCCTGGCGCACGCCAGCGGGAGCTGTCCGGGATGCGGCAAAGTAATAAATGTCTTGTCCGGTTATAGCGATGTTGCTGCGGCCTCTCGGGCGCATCTCCCCAAGTCTGGAGAGGATTGCTGCAGCCATGGAGCGTGGGCCTCCAAACGCACCACCTGCACCTGTTGTGCCCCTTCCTCCTCCCCCCACTCCATCTCCGTCCACCCGCTCCATCAGGAGCGCATCGCGCATCGCCACTCCCGGACCAGATCCCCCCGGAGTGTCCAATCCCGCCGTAGTTCAACATCACGTCTCCTTAAGTCCTCTAATATTTCCTCATTTATGTCATCAACATATCCATGATTCATGGAAATGTTGTGTAAAACACAACCAGCCACAAAGAATGCTGCGACTTTTTGAGGACTGTACTGTAAAGTGCCTCCTGACCTATCCAAACACCTGAAGCACATTTTCAGTAATATTTTTTCTTGTAATGGTTTGCAAAAATGGGAACTGCTGCGTCCGTGTAGCTGAGAGAAGCAAAGTGTATGCGCGTTGTGCACACGCTACATTATGGCCAAGCATTCGTCCCTAAAATAGCATCTGAATAACGCGCCACTGACTTTAGACTAGCGCCACGGACTTTAGACCAGGTTTTTCCTGGTCAGTGGCGGAATTGTTTTCTGAAACTGCAAAATAGCACTAGGGAACGTTTGCGCCGGAACACGCCTCCTCTTTTTTCGCTGAACTGCCCCCTGGAGTGCAAATTCATTCCCTAATTTACCGACGTGCATCTGTGGAGGGAAAAGTCCGCTGTGCGTCAGGTGCAAAATAGGAATGATACATGCTTCGGTGTATAAAGGCAATTGCGCTGGGTGCAAGATAGGGCCCTAGAGGTTACAGGTTTTTGTTGGTCAATGGTAAGATCACTTCCCGCTGCTTCAAGATCCTAATACGCCAAGAATTCACCTGAACACACCTCCCTGTAAGACCAGCACGCCCATGGGCGCAAAGATGGATGCAGGTGCATTTGCTATTTGAACGACGTGGGCGCAGGACGGGAAACTGACAACTGCATCGGTCTTAAACTAGCAAAGATACTTGCGTTGGGCTTTGCATCAGGCTTTGCGCCACGTTGCGCCGGGTGCAAGATATGGCCCTTAAAGACAAAACCTCTCCTTCCATCCAGCTGAATTAACATATTATGATACCAGGTTGTTCCAAAATAGGACATTTTCACCTTAAGTAGCTGTTGGAAATCAAAACCATTCTCTGTACTATTCTGGCCCTGCTTTTCCACATCAACACCTCCCCTGCCTCACTTTTAACAAGAGCATGGAATGCTGCTTGAGGCTCTTCACTCATCTTGACATGTCACTAGGTTTGTTTATTTATTGGTGTTTTGCATTTTTACCTGTCTCCCGAGTTCAAAGTCATATTCTATAAAAATCTAAAAAGCCAAACATGTCCTTTCCTCTCCAACATTTCGTATTGCCGCTGAAAAGGAGAAAGAGATAAAAGAGGCCCATGCTGTTATAATGAGACTTCTCTAACTCACCTCTTGGGAACACTTGAGAGATTTTTGAAAATGAAAATAAACCCGTTTTCTTCCAGCTAATTATATCTTGTGAAAATATCCTCTGTCAGCTACTTGAACAAGCCATTTCCCTCACGCTGGATGGAAATCTCCCCGTGGCTTTTACTTACTTTGGCTCCAGTTCTATCTCTCATCTTCTCCAAGAACATCCCTCATAACATATGGCTGTGTCAGGGATGAGTTATTTTCTGCCATGGCCAGTGTATAAAATGTACAGTGTGCACTGATTGTGCCCAAGGTCTAACATATCTTTTGGAGTGTTTATAACTTGCATGTGGGCCCATAAAATTATCACCTTTAGTTATGACGGCCGTTGGGATCTTGGCTCTTAGTCTGGCACTGCGGCTGCAGATTGCAAAGCAGCAGGCATGACGAGTTGGAAACCCGGTACCTGCAGCGGCTGGAGGTAACAAGCGTCAGCATTATGCAATCCGCTTGACACCTCCCCCACTCCTCTTTCTGTCCTACGTTACAGAGCTATAAATACGACCAGCGAGGCAGCAACAGTAACAGCAACAGAGTAAAATGCAACGGTGGAATTCTGATGGGACGGGCGTCCTTAGTTGCTGCTCGTCGTCGATGATTTGTGAGTCAGGGATCAAGCTCTGTGTGTGTTTGCGAGTGTGGAGCTGTTTGGACCGTAGAGCTTCCCAATAACCTCCTGAACTCTCTGTCACCTCATCTTCTGACTGCAGACACACACACACACACACACACACACACACACACACACACACACACACACACACACACACACACACACACACACACACACACACACACACACACACACACACACACACACACACACACACACACAACTCATGCTTCTTGCCAAGTTTTAAGTAATAATCTCTGGGATTTTTATTTAAATTCTTCAACTCACTTGTGTGTTTTTTTTCCTGGTCTCTGCTAGGAAGTGAAAATAAGATCCATATAACACACCTGCAATTACCGCTTATCGCCATAGCTTCTGCCTAAAGAGAATGAAATGGTGATCTTCGAGATTGTAAGTTTAAAATCTGATGTGAAAAGTAACCAAGCACATACAAGTAGGTACACTTATGGTGTACATTTTAAAAGGGTAAGTTGTTTATGTCTGTCTAAAAACAATTATCACATGGCCATACGTGCATTAAAAACAGTTTTTGGTTGCTGTAATTGTCCTTACTTTGATTCCAAAGAGACTCCTTCCTAATGCAATTCCAATGTAAGAGATGCTGGACAAAATGGGTATGAGAGTACACAAAATATGAACCTATTTATTAAGACTTAAGACAGATCTGTTGCTAAGAGTTTCTTTGCAGATTTACATTTCACATTAAACATGAGATACTCCAAAATTATTGCTGATTTTGTTGATGCTGTTTGAGTGTGGTGACACAATGCAATTTAGAGTTTTACGGGGCTTTCTTAAAGGTGCCCTGCCACACGTATTTCATTACTTTGTGGTAATGTCTGAAGTTCTACCATGGACTCTAACATTTTTTGTGGGAAAAAATGCCTTGGTTACCTTGTTTCAAGCCATTCTAGCGTGGTATAGAAAGCCTACAGGAAGACTCAGCTCAATTTCTGCCAGTTCTCATTAATATTCAACAAGCTAAGCTTGAATCTGATTGGCTAACAGCTAGCCAATGAGAGCCTAGCTGTCAGAATCCTTTACTCAGCCCAACTGGGCTAGCTAATGAATAGTAATGAGCTCCGGCAATATGATGTCAGACTGACCAGCTTTTGTAATTGGCCTGATTTCTCTGCTTATTTCTTTTCAGTGGCTAGAGCTGACAGAGGAGGTAGCAGTTCATTTACACATTCACAACATAACACAAACACATATGGACCTAACATATTTAAAAAAATACAAGTAAAAATGGTTTTGTATGGCAGGGCACCTTTAAAACAGGGCATGATGCATCAATAATTTAACTTTGATGGAACCATTTAGCTGGAATCAAACCATTTGATTATTAAGGCAGGTCATTCTTCACTATCAGTACTTTGACTTTTGATAGTCAGTATCAATAGTACATTTTTCCAACAACTAATTGATTAATTCAGCTAAAATTTCAGCTACATCTGATAGTACCCACGACTTTATTTTAATGTGAAGCAGGTCCTACCTACATATTAAAATATATTCACTGAAATGCGGTTGAAACAAAGATTACTGTAACCTTAAAAAAATCTAAATTAAATGTTGCCAACTCAAATCACTAAATCAATGCGTACTAGATATATTTTACTGCTAATATTTGTTTCGTTTGATGGAAGAACATTTTTGTAAGCAAGACTTTTACTTGTTAGAATTGTGGTGTTGACACTTTCGTAGTAAAGGATTTAAATATTTGTTTCACCACTGTTTCATACACAGAATACAGTAGGTTTTCTCTTTTGCTGACACAGACACACTTACCTTTCCTTTTCCGTTCTTTACTCACTTCTGGAGGACGGTGTGTGAATATTTGGATGCTTGTAGCGGCCCTTGAAGGTGAAATCTTGAGCGATGAATCGCGTTAGTTTCGTCGCTGTTATCTCATTTGTTCAGGAGAGGAGTGTGACAAAGCAGAACCGCCACCTGATTATAAAAGATATTTTGTCTGAGTACAAAATTCACACTTCCCACTCTGCTGTGTCCAATTACTTTGCTATCATTTCCCTCTTAATGGACAATTAAGCCTGAGGGTATTCTCAGGGAAATAAACATTATTTTCTTAATCCTTGACACCTGATTACCATAGTCATGGTTCTCAAGTAAGTTGTGGAATGTTGAAAAAAATAACAAGAACCTCCTCTCTAACGTCTTTATTCTATTTACACTTAAACTTAACCCACAAATACTTTATCGTCTTGTTTTTCCCTCGTTTTTTAATCATGGACAGAACATTTATTTCAGCACTGATAATAAATGTCATATTTTGATGAACAAAATAAATCTTAATAAAGTTTTCTGTTCCAATTATTCCACCTGACTGACCTGGTTTATTATCAATGTACTTCCACTAAATTGCATTTCAATCAGTGCTGTTGTTCTCCAGCTAACAGTGTTTACAGGTTTGAGGTCACAAACATGTCAAGAGGGGTGGAGGGAGGGTACAGTAATCTGTAAAGAAGTGTTACAGAAGTCAAAGTTTGTACAGTTAAAAATCCACTACCCAGACTTTAAACTGTACAGCTCGCCTGGTAACATAATAAAGAGAAGAAGGTAGGGCTGGTTGGTCAAACTGCACCGAGTGTGGAGGAGGAAGACAAGGTCTGCACCGACTTCAGCATATTACGATCTCCCCGGAAATTAATTTCATGATTAATTCGAATCATAATGGTTCTTCCATTAATTGCAACTGAGGTTCTTTTTTCTTCTTTTTTTTACGTCTATTTATTGGTATTTTAGAAGGCAAACATATTCCATACACATTCGATAAAATATTACAGAAATGGTTTTACAAAAACATTTACATATACAGACACAAACAGGTCCTGTACAAAAGATAATCAGATTAAATAATAATCAGGGTATAAAGCTGCTCCACATACTTATGACATCACACCTCAGGTAGTTATCAAAGCTAAGAGTTAAGGTAAGAGCAAAGGGGATATTTATTGCCTAGCTTCTACTATATCAATGAAGGGAATGCCAAGTCTTATGAAATGTTTCAACGGAACCACGCAATGTATATCTGAGTTTTTGCAGTTTTAGGTGCTGTCTTTGATCAACATAGTGAAAGTGGGAGGTTATGCAATAGAAATAATCTACGCGCTAGAAGGGTTATGAATCTTGCTACTGAGAGAGAGGGTCCTGTAAGAGGACTGTCCTCTCCCGGTACTCCCAATTTGGGTTCTTAAAGGGGAACTGTGCAGTTTTTTTTAGCTTAATTTACCTTAACTGAACAGCTTCGGAGTCATTGGAATGGTTATATGACTTTTTTTCGGGTTGAATGGTGGTCGTCTCGCTTCCCCCTAGTGCCTGTGAGCAGAAAAACCACCCTTGCAACTTTCGGCCGGCAACCCGCTGGCCTCAGCGTCAGGAAGCATCGCGTGATATCAGGTCTTGCGATGTAACAAATTGCTTCACGCCGCTGCACACATACAGGAACCTATGACAGGAACCGGCTAGCTATAAGTTAATTGTTTCTTACCAAAACAACAGGGGAGCCACCTGTAAAAACATTGCTCCAGAGCACTACTAGTAGTAAAAATAAAATCCACAACATGTAGCTTTAATCAATCATATTGCTAAGACGGCAAACTGCTTTTATGCTGTGGAGGCAGGAGGTTTGGATAGCCTCTCTTTATTGCCATCCTGAGCAAAGTACTGCAGTTCAAATTCAGTTTTCAACAAATGGCAGTATTTTAAAGTTTTGGTGAGCTGTTGCATGTAACAATTACTTTTTAAAATCAAGACCCTGTTTGTTTTGCTCACTAATGTTCATTGCAAATGTGGATTTCAGACCTTGCCTTCTGGTTCCTGCTTCAAATAGCCTACCCACTAATCAAATCCAACAGATAAAACACTCCTTCATACCCTCAGCCGTCTCACTGCTGAACTCAAATAGAGAAAGGTAATATCAGCATAACCACCCAACCACGCTTGGTAAATACTGCTTTTGTACTTTATGTTTTTACTTTTTATTATATGTTGTATTTAGTTGATATTGTGTTATTTCTGTTGTCACTGCTGCACAACCAATTGCCCCTCTGTGAAGAGAACAAATAAAGTTCTACTTGACTTGATATCTTTATTGAAATAGCTGGCGGTTTTTGTTGATCGTTGGCCTTCCACATTCACTTTAACAAAGCACCCGTCTACCCGTCTAGGTTTTCCACCTTAAATGTCTCAGATCAAATGAAAAGGGTGCACTTCCTTTTTGTCTCCATTTGTATAGTGGGTTCTCTCTTGTTAAGTGTTTTATATAACATGCTGTCATGCCTTTCTCCTTCCCTGATGTAAATACAGAAACGTACGCAGATAATGCAGTTTCCGATGCTCATGCAACAACATAAGTATGCATGCATGATAACAGGGCCCTGTCATTAGTTTTATTATTTAAACTTGACTGTGCCTTTCTGTGAGAAAAGGCCTATTGTTCCATTATTTAACATTTGACAAATAGCATTTTCTGTGACAAACCTCTGGAATACTCGAACAACAAAAATAGCTCAAGTATGGTACAAATGTTGTTACTGTTGTTACTTTTGTTTGTTTATTTATCATTATGTAGGTGCACTAATAGTCTAGTCATGAAATGTTGACATCTGGTGCAAATTAAACTATTAAAGTAACTAGAGCAGGTGGCAGTAGCTCAGTCTGTGGGGATGGGGATTTGGCTTGGTGACTGGAGGGTGGCCCATTCAAGTCAGACCAAAGTGGAGTGGTGCCAGTTCACCTCCTGGACCTGGGCCCTGCCGAGGTGCCCTTGAGCAATGCACTGAATCCCCACCTATGTGGCAGCCCCTCAGCTCTGACACCTCTCGATTAATGTACGTCTATGGGTCCTGTGTATTTTGGGCCTGCTATGTGTGTAATATAACAACAGAGTGTAAACATTTCATTTCTCCATTAAGGGATTCATAAAGTGGTTCTTTTAATAATAAACAACACTTACCACGAAAAGATGCTAATAACTTCACGGCCCAGCATCATTCTCCACTTGAATTTCACAAGAGAAAGGAGTAACGTTACCCCACCCGAAACCAACGTTTTTGAATATCAAACAAGGTGGCTCTGATATATTTGCAATTTAACTTTGTTAACGTTACTCCATCGAAAGCACAGCAGATAGCAGCATTGCAGTTTCACGTCGAAAAGTACCCAAAATGTCACACAATCACACTTTAGCATAGGATGGTCTCTGCTGTCCGTGTATCTAAGCTAACAGCTAGCTGATTGCCGGTGTATACAGGTGCGGTGCTTGCGTAGGTCTATTCGCGGATTGTATGACAAAGTAACGTTACTGTGTACTGTACCATCGAAAAGAAAGTGTGCATTTGTGTGATCCAACAGCTGTAGACTTGTATTGATATTGGTTTACTTTGTTTAAATATTATTGTTACATCTTCACCAGCAATGTTGTTATCTATAAACAGGCACTGATGTTGTGTGTCAGGAGGGAATGCGGTCATATCAATCTGATTTATGAGCATACATCACAGTTTCCTGTTACCAACTGAAATACGAAACGGGTCATCCTAGGAACAGTTGTCAGCAGTCCAAGGTAATTTATTGCCCTACAAAGTGTAGCCTACAGTATGGACCTGGACCATGCATACATGCCTCATGTATAATGTTTTCAGATTAGTGTGTATAACTGAGGGAATGTGATGTAACAGTGAGAAGAGGCACACAGCCAAGTTTGATCATCAAACTGGGATCTAATATTTTACTGCAAACTCTTTATAGTTATGAAAAAGCATTTTGCTCTCTGAGATGTTTGTTTTGTTGGATCATGTTGATGGGAGTTGGCATATACTTCAGATTCTTCACACTGCTATCCACACTGCCCTCATTTTTGTCCCTTTCAAGGAAAAAATATATACTATAAATATACTATGAAAAAGTGTATTGATGTAATAAAAAAGTGAACTGCCACAATTGACAATCAACTATCTGTTGAGCAGGGTTTAATTTGTCAGGATACCTGTCATCGGCAGGAGAGTTTAATCCTCAGCCACTCTGTCTCGTCTGCTTTCTCTCAGACAAAAACACTTTTATTTTTTATTTATTTTTTATTCAAGCTTTATTGAAAGATGTGGATATTCAGCAGGAAACAACATCTTAAGAGTCTACGTTCATAAACGAGCCAGGGGGTTACTAACGGAAAAGTCAGCTCCAAAAAGCTTGGCTTCTTTTTCAAAAACTTTGATTAAAAAAAATAATAAAATTTGGTTAAAATAATTATAAAATGTATCACATAACACTCTGAATAAAACTTTCTATCATATTGAGTGAATCCAAACAATACATTTTCCCAAAGTAATGTGAATATATATGAACAGCAGTAAAATGCTCCAGTTTCTTGGTATATTGGCAAGACCAAAATAAATGTACCAGTGTTTCGTTTAGTTCTCCACAAAAAGTACAGATGATATCAATGTCTTTTTTCATTTTCTGCAGGTAAAGCACTTTTTTTTTCTTCCACGCACACACACACACACACACACACACACACACACACACACACACACACACACACACAGCTTTGATTGGCAGCTGTGCCTGTGTGTAGTGTTGACTGCTGGAGATGTCACTGGATACTCGGGCTCAGCCATCAGCAGTGCTCTAAATATGACTGACAGCTAATATGTGTGGAAAATCTTCTAAGACAAACTTGCCAATTATCTCTCATAGCCTTGACTCTGGAATTATTAGTTTGACATAACGACGCAAGTATCATCACTATTAGCTGTCAGAATGTAGCACCAACAATGTTAAAGGGGAACTATGCAGTTTTTTTTAGCTTAATTTACCTTAACTGAACAGCTTCGGAGTCATTGGAATGGTTATATGACTTTTTTCGGGTTGAATGGTGGCCGTCTCGCTTCCCCTTAGCGCCTGTGAGTGGAAAAAACATGCTTGCAACTTTCGGCCGGCGAGCCGCCGGCCTCAGTGTCAGCGTCAGGAAGTATCGCCGTGATATCAGGTCTCGCGATGTAACGAATTGCTTCACGGCACTGCACACATACCTGAACCTATGACAGGAACCGGCTAGTTATAAGAACAAGGTAGCGATGGAGTTTTTCACACTATCGCCATGGCTGAGCCGGCAAAAAAGAAGCAGAAAGCTAGGAAAGCATTGTTTCTAGGAACAGAGAAAGAGTCAGACACGAGTAAACATAGGACCTGCGTTTTCAGAATGGCGAGAACTGAGACAAACTAGCCTGCAAATCCGATGCTGAGCTGACGTTCTTGCTGTTGCACTTGTAAGTATCTTTGGGATAAACTCAGTTTAATCTTTGTATTTCTTGTTATTGTGACCTCTGGATGTTTGCTATTGTCTGTAAAGGTTTTTATTATGCTCGCTGTCTGTTACGGGCTTACTAGTTAGCTTACTAGCTGTCTACCTCAGTGGACATGGCTCCGTGCGTTCGCCGGCTTCTATGAAAACAAATGCACATGACCAGAAGGAGAAGATGGGAGGGGGGAGAGTCGCCAATGAGTTTTTACAACATTGTTGCCAAATATCTATTCCGAAGCTGTAGGTGGAGCTCTGTAGAGAAACCTGCGAGCAAAAAGCGAGAAAATAGAGAAGAAATTGCCAAAACTGCATAGCGCCCCTTTAAGGAGGAACTTTAATAACATTTGCCAATGTGTCGTATGAAAGCAAACCAAAATATTGTGTGTAGAGTTTATGTGTTGTACAAAATCAGCTTAATCGCCCCCCAAAAAAAGACACTCACATATTCAGCACTTTCTCAGATTTATTTTCAGTTCGTCAAGCATAGATTATGTCAAAAACAGTGACAACCACAGATCATCACTGCTGTGAATGTTGCTACTAATCAAAACGATCAATACGGTGAGGTCAAATGAGCCCCCTTCATTCACCGTCATTGGCCTCAGTTCAGCACGACCAGTAAGACTCCCACCCTGTCATCGTTATTTCACAAAGTTCACTTCGATAATTTCATTGATCATACAGATTCTGTTGACAGATATCACTTCATAGTTTCATAGGCAGCATCGTAAAACAGTTTCTTTTAATCCCCTTTTTGTCAAAATCATATTTACAGAAAAACACCCATCACTCGTAAAACGCTACTTTCGTCAGAACATTATAAATAAAAATTAAAAAAGGGGAAAGAAATATGAATCCTTACAGGGTGGATGCGCCCAAAACAACTCTCACACAGAAGTAGTTCAAAAGATATATAGATGTATATATGTATGTATCTTCTGTATATATGCTTCTCTACAAAAAAGCAAGTTTACTCTTTCTATGAGTAAATACATTCTACTCTACAATCACTATAACAACAGTGTACATTCCCAACCAAAATGCTTTGATCGTTTATCAGGGGGATATTGGACTTGAACAATTCGTGGACAATGACCAGGAAGAATGCAACAACATGCTTAATGTGACTGCAATATTGTGTGTGTGTGTGTGTGTGTGTGTGTGTGTGTGTGTGTGCGTGTGCGTGCGTGAAATAGTTTACCATTGCCCTCCGGTTTATGTGCTTGCCAGACAAACATGCAAACCCCCACCCCTCACCCCCACCACCACCACCACACATATGCACACACACCTAGAGAAAATGACGTGTTCAGCTGTTAGTCTGGTTCGCTTTGCCTCTGCAGTCGAAACGTGATCCTGGATCTATTTCTGCTGCTCTGCAGAGTTCAGACCGGCTCGCGTATGGACTTTCCAGCTCTTTCTGCAGTTCTTCTTTCTCTGCTTCCAGACAAATTCAGCACGACTTAAGAGCCAACTCCCTGTGCTAATGCAAGAATGAGCAAGACACAGATTCCGTTAATTTACACAGGAGATTTTCTTATCTTTTTAACTGATATTTCATAACGGTGCAGACGTTGAATATCAGATCACATGCTGTATAGTTTCTCACTTCTGAGACTGCAGGGATGATCAGATTTGTGCAACAGAGTCTTTAGTGTCTGGATAAATCCCATTCCGCAAAACAAACCAGAGGCTGTTTTACCTTTGACCTGGCAGGGGGATGAAGAGTTGCCTTAGGGAAACTGGGCTCGACAGTCTCCAAACATAAAGTCCAAAAAGCTGACGTTACCTGGCAACGAAAGCACTCAGAACCCAACTACTGAACATATTGCAGCATCTAAACGTGCAAAGCTCCTGCATTTGGTACCAAAAAAAGTTTTCTTTCCTTTCTCCTTTCTCCCGTCAGCAAAGCTTGAGCTGTTCTCAGATTACTGCCGTTTCTCCAAAAAGCAAAAGTAAAATCCATTATATACAGTGCTGTGGACAGTTCGTTGTAAAGCACCAAGATAACAAATGGGGGAGGTGTGTTTTCTCAGCTCTACATGGCTCAATTCCTAAAGTACAAACAAGCCCTAACCACTTATGTGACTCTCAGTACAATCTTATGTGTAATATACAATCCACAGAGCAAAGAATATCAAGCTGTCTCAATGTGCTCAGCTTTTATTGTTGATGAATGCTGAAATAATTAAATATATGATTGTGTGTGTGTGCGTGTGTGTGTTTGTCTTTTTGTATATGTGTGTGTGTGTGTGTGTTTGTGTTTGTGTCAGGTGGCCCTGAGAACATGTGTGGGAGTATTGCTCATGTGTGTTTTGTGCTTCTTAGATTTACAGGTATAGTTGTTGAACGTCTACGGAGAGGCGGTGTTTGTAAAAGTGTAGATGCAGGTAGGGGATGTGTGTGTTTACAATAGCTGCCATGTTTTCCTGTTTCATAGTGATCTCTTAGAGACATTTCTAAAGAACACTGGAGCAGGAAGAACATCCATCAGAAAACTCACTGGGACCCAGGTGCAGCAAAAACAACCATTACTTTCTAGAAAAGTTATCCATGTGAACATAACTGTCCAAGCCCTAGTACTACCTGGAGTGTATTTCTTTAGGGAAAAACATGTCACAATAATGTTTTCTATTCTGAGACATTTCATAGTAGAGTACGGCCATCGACTGCTATTGTCATCTTCCTGGTGGTCCAACAGTATGGCAAACACAGCTGGAAACTATCTGACTATATATTGAAATAAGCTTTTTTTTATATGGATTGTGTAAGGAGCAGCATTAGTTCCATTTTCCTCTGTTTCCTATGCTTTCTCTAAATCATCACCAAATATATACTTTTAAAGAACAAGATAATGGGATCATTTTTTCTTTTTTACTTTTTTAGGAGGGGCTTAGGTACTAGCAAAACAATTATTTCCCTCACATTTCACTGTACGGCCTAACAAGAAACAAACATATGGAACCTAACCTGTGCTTAACTAAAAGACAACAACTACCAAACCTCTATGGTCGCACCAGACTGTCTGTGCCAGTTTTAGACCGACTGTGTTTCCCTGAGCCCTCAGCCAGCCACCCTTTCTCTTTTTTTTTTCTCTTTTTTTACGATTATTTTTTTGGGGGCTTTTTCTGCCTTTATTTTGATAGGACAGCTTGGTGAGAAAGGGGAGAGAGAGGGGGAAGACATGCAGGAAATTGTCACAGGTCAGACTCGAACCTTGGACCTCTGCCTCGAGGCATAAACCCCTCACTACACGTGTGCCTGCTCTACTACTGAGCCAATGCGGCCACAGCGGCCACCCTTTCTCTTAACGTGGTCGTACAGCCAACAGACCAGAAGGACAGGGTCAGTAGTCAGGGTGACTCCTCCTGCGTGTCAGTTCAGTCTGAGGGGAAATGAAAAGGTTGCGCACTGAGGTATGACTGTCTGCCTTATTAATGTGGGCCATCTGGACTGAGAGGACGGGGGCAGAGAGAGAGACGGAGAGAGTGCAGAGGGGAAATTAGGAGATTTTTTTAGCCGACAGAGAAGGTCTGTTTCCACACAGTAAAGCTCCAAGTTATTCACCTCCACGTGAATTCCACACCAGAATGAAAAGTCAGGGCAAAGCAGTGCCTCTCTCAAGTGAGATGAGACGACCAAAGATGCTTTGTGATTTGATGGAAAATGCTTGGAATAGCAAAGCATGGAAGTGAACTGTGGGGATAAGTCCAATTGTTTAAGTTGAGGAACCAGCTGCTCAAACATAAATGACCGAGAGCTTGTGTGCTTGACCTCATCGCTCCAACACACAAAGCACAACTGGAGGAAGCATGGACATCCTTCAGTTTACCTCCAATCTCTCAAGCACAGCTTGATGGCACAAGTTGTATTCCATCTTCACTGTCAGTTCAGTGGTGTCACAACATCTAACACGTATTTGAATTATTGTCTTGAAACAAGTCTATTTTCTCATTCTCTTTGTTGAATAAAAGCCGACACAAAAACAGGAGATCAAACTGGTGCCCAGATCAAGGCAAGCGTGAGGAGAATCAAAGCCTTTCTGTTCGATTTTGCCTCTGCTGACTGACACCTTGTCTCTATTAATGGCTAGATATAAAAAATAATTGATGAAGAGCTTTCAGAAGCATGTAAGCACCACAGAAATTTGCAGACATCCCACACAGCCCTGAGTGAGTGCTAAGTGTGTGCTGTGATCTCAGTGTGTACAGTGTTGTGACATGTTTGGTTCAAGCAATACCCCAAACTTTAATATCTCATCTCTCAGTCTAATTTCTACCTGCGCAAATAATATGTGCAATATGTGCGATAGCAGCATTAAACCAACAACACTAGGACGACACAGTCAACTACTAGTAAGCAATATACATGTATTTTGAGACTAAAAATAACCAACCAAACTCTATTTCCCAAATATCTCAGCAACAGTTCAACAATCTTGTGAATAGCTTGTGCAGAAGTGCCTTAAAATACAGAAACTCTAACTGCGTGAGGAGGCTTCAAATCTTCATAAAGACCCTGTTTCTGTGTCAAAATACAAAGTCAATATATTTTGATCTCAAAAGCTCATTTTGCTTCCTCAAATGCATGTTGTGGTGGAAATGTTCAGAATCACGGTTCCATTAAGAGCATATTTAGCCTTACAGAAACAATTTGTAGTGTGTTTGCTTGATTGACAGGTGTCTCAGCCAATGGTGGCTGAAACTTGGGATGCATCATTCCAACTTTTTCTCTTCCAGTACCATTACCCCAACTCAGGGTATCTGCCGATACCGAGTACCGATCCAAGTCTTTATTCTAAATGTAAAATCTGTAAACCTCACTGTGTGGAATTCATTGGAATTGTTGTAATGTACCGTAACATGAGGCCAGACGTTGCTGTGGTCGATACTGATTGAGCATGTTTGATTGGTGCATCCCTAGCTGAAACTTCCTCTGTCCACCTCAGCTCCAGCCACATTTCTTTTGCTAAAATTGTCTAGCTTCAGTGACTGGCAAAGGCAGCCTAAGGTAAAAAACCATCCCTCCAGAAACGTAGAGATGACATCACCAACCACTGAACTGTGCCCAGACAGGAACATAAAAATCCAATTCAAAGTTCCCCTTTTGAGGATTTTTGCTGGGCTATACCTTTAATTAATTCGCCAGTAGTTGTGCTCCATATTTCCCATTGTGTAAAACACCCTTTGACAAAGCTGTATCAGCCACATCACATCCGTTCAGTAGAGGATTGCCATAGGAGGGTGGAGGGAAGGTTGTGTGCGTGTGTGTGTGTGTGTGTGTGTGTGTGTGTGTTTGTGTGTGTGCGTTTGCAGAAAGAAGGAATAGTAATTTGTGGGTGTGAGCTGTGCTTTTGGTCCCTAAGGCGAGCGGGACAGAGCTGACGATTGTTCTGAGTGCTGATGGGTGAGTACGCTAATGTGTGAATGGTAGATGGAGGAGCACGTACATCAGAGTATACACATACTATACACATACAGTACTGTATTTCTAACAACAGTATTCCCTGCCAGCAGTGAGACTATAGAAAATGTGCTTTCTGACAGGAAAAGTTTGTGTGCGTGTGTGTGCCCAGGTGTGATTAGATTATGAGTGTGTTCAGTAGCGAGCACCTCTGGTCCGGGCCAAGTAAACAAACCTCGGGCAGCAGAGAGCATGCTCAGAAAGGCTCAGAAAGACATCAAAGATAGAGGAAAAGTTTGAAGGAAGGAAAGAAGGAAGCATTATTATTCTAACAGCACAGGTTAATAGAAATACCAAAGATAATATTGCATCTCCTAGAACTAGCTTCAATTGCTCAGTGTATATAAAATTGGAAGAAAGCTATACTGTGATATTACAGTTACATTTCACTTTATAATTCTAAAATAATTTATACCAACAATAGTTATATCTTATAGAATATTTACATAAATACATCATCATATAGTAATATTATTGTCAACACATCGTTATAGAAACATACACCATACATATATGTGTATATAGTCATGTTATAGCCACACGTACACACACATACAATGAATATACAATCAGAATGAGCTATTGCAATGCTGTATTGGGTAAAACTCCATCCGACATTCACATCTTCTCAAGTAAGTAAGCTCAAAGAGAGGAGTTCCTGTGTATTGCTATAAGAAATAAGTTCAGCCAGCCCAGCCTCGCACAGTCGCAGCTGAACATTTCTCGTAAAATCCAAGTATTGCTTTGTGTAAAGTTTCTCTCCTCTGAAGTGATAATCTGGGCAGAGGGTAGAGAAAACAGAGAGAGGAGCTATGAGCCTCTCGGTCAGTAGGTGAGATAGTTTCTGCCGCTGCTGTTGGGCAGAAAGTTTTCCCCAGCGGACTGATCAAACAAAAACAGTTTGGATCTGTGAGTCCGCACCTGGATAGAAAGGCAGCCCGCTAAGACGGACAGAAAAAACAGGTGTCCTGCGTATACAGACAGGTAAGTGTGAAGAGAGTATCCAACAACCTGCTGCCTCTAGAAGTCAGAGAAGAGATCCTGGGGACCCAGATGAATGATAAAAGGAGCGATGGTCCGCGGCTGGTAGAAGGGATTGTCAATGAAAAGACCACCTGCAGTGAGATGAAGAACAGAGACAAAGAGAGCAGGAGTTACTACTGTTACACACAAATATATATATATATATATATATATATATATATATATATATATATATATATATATATATATATATATATATATATATATATATATATCTATAAAACACAATCTTAGACTGCTATATCGCTATAAAACTTACTTCACTTATTTGACAATATGGGTTGAAAAAATTAATGCCTATGGAGGATAGAGAGGCAATTCCATAATGACAAAGAAATCCAATAATGTTTTTTTAGGACAAGGTTACTTCAAGTGTACTTGAGCCGAACCTGGAAATGTTCCAGTAAAAAAGATTATTAACTGGGTGGCATTAATAACATTACATGTCCAGTAGATTAAATTAAAGGAATAGTTCAACATTTTGTGAAATACAATCACTGCTTTCTTACCTAGAGTTAAAAGATAATATTATCATCAATTGTAATATTTGCTATTTTGGTCTATTCTGTACATGTGGAATCAAAGAATAGAGGAAGTTGTATGCTGTACAGATTGTAAAGCCTCTTGAGGTTAATTTGTGATTTGCAGTATTGAGCTATATAAATATAATACTCGAACCTTTTCACTTGGGGGATTAACTCACTCCCAACCCAGAGGGAGCAATCCACCATGGTCTTGTTCACGAGT
Organism: Perca fluviatilis; assembly: GCF_010015445.1. Classification (NCBI taxonomy): domain Eukaryota; kingdom Metazoa; phylum Chordata; class Actinopteri; order Perciformes; family Percidae; genus Perca; species Perca fluviatilis. Next base: position 16,990,364 of record NC_053128.1, on the reverse strand, counting down.
GAGAGTAAAATGGATCCTGAGATCGACGTGTGGATTGGTGCGGCGTCAGCAGTAATGTGGGGGTCGTACCGTACAGTTGTGGTGGACAGGGAACTGAGCCGCAAGGCAAAGCTTTCAATTCAGCAGATGACTTACGTTCCAACTTTCACCTATGGTCATGAGCTTTGGGAAGTGACTGAAAGAATGAGGTTGTGGATACAAGACGCCGAAATTAGTTTCCTCCCTAGGGAGGCTGGGCTAGAGATAGGAGCTCAGAGTAAAGCCGCTGCTCCTGTGTGTCAAAAGTTGAAGTGTTTCGGGCATCTGCTTAGGATGCCTCCTAGGTGCCTTTCTGTAGAGGTTTTCCAGACACGTCAGACTAGTAAAAGACCTGGGGTAGACCCAGAATACACTGGATTATATATCTCATTTGTCTAAGGAACACTTCGAGATCCCCAAGAAGGATCTGGAAAACATTGCTGAGGAGGCCTGCTGTCACCATGACCCGGTCCCAGATAAGCAGCAGAAAATGGATGGATAAATAAAAAATGAGATACCAGTCTCATATCTGTCATTAAATATGAAGCTGGAGCCATGAGAGTGATCTTAGCTTAAAATAAAGACCAAAAGCAGTGGGGAACAGCCAGACTCTGTCCAAAGGTAAAGACATCTGCCTATCAGCACCTCTCTGCCTTGTCCACAAGATATAACGTGGACAGAGCCTCTCTAGCTGTTCCCCCGTTTCAAGTCTTTACTGTATGCTAAGCTACGCTAACCAGCTACTGGCATTAGCTTTATCTTTAGCATACAGACATGCGAGTGGTATCAATCTTGTTATCTAACTCTCAGCAAGAAAGCAAAGAACTTAACCCAAATTTCCCAAAACTATTCCTTTAATATTTTACAGCTATTCCAGTCATGAAAATCCAGTAAAAGCTGAATGAAAAGCCTAATTACAAATGTTAAATCAAAGATGTAAAGACTAAAAATGAGATCAGACACAGGTAAGGTAGTTTTGAAGGTAATGTACATATATGCTGTATCTCGGGCTTCAACTATTTGTGCAATTAAAATGAATTCAACCTTGAACAGAACAAAAATAAACAGAATGCAACAGAAATTAATCTTCAATCATTTGAGATTGAAGTAATTCTTTGGTGATGTCAGACAAATATCATTTGAAAGGTTTAACAAAATCTCAGTGGAGCTCAACCAACCATTGGACAAGATACTGGGTCCTCTCATCCAATGGCTGTGCCTCATACAGTAGCTGTAACCATGGAGACGTCGTCAGGGGGTTATCTCTCGCTGGTTGGATGACCGAGATGTGGTGAAGGGCCAGCATAACTCTGTCTTGACTGGTGCTGACCATTGACTAGCATGCTGGAGTATTTTCTTTTTTTGTAGCATTTTTAGCCAAGTTCCTCTTAGTTTTTACTTTTTTTCACCTGTGGTATTACTGTACTGTAGGTCATTTTTACGTCAAATATTTAAATCTTTATTTCAAACACTGACTGAGTCAAGAGGGATAGTTTTGAGCCAAAGTTTCAGTGGCTCAGTTGGTGCTGATCCCTATTTGACGGTTGAGGAAAAAACGTGCAAAAACAACAAAAAATACAGAAATTATACTGAAATAATGAAACAACATAAAACACACTGACGGTGTGGTTTGAATTCATGTGGGTCCCTTATTGCTACTTTTGATTAAAATGTGCACCACAGATTGTTTGTTGTAAACATGCAGTATTAACAGCCCTATATTGTCTGATAACAAGACAATAAGAGAAATATAAGGATATAGATGTAGTCTAAGTAGAAGTAACACATTTTGTCTTCATTATTTGACTTCAATTAAATTCAGCTACAACAATGTACTGAGCTCTGCAAAAAGGCTGCAGCTGGCTTATGTGATGACCTATGAAGGCTCTGCATATAAACGGTAGGTAATACCTCTGATAGCTGTGGGAAACCTGCCAAAAATAAATCCATGTGAGGTAATTGGATCATGCAGCTGAATGCAAGATGCAGGATCTGACAAGAGCTTTCTAAATTCATCGGTTGTCTTCTTGCCTTTCTCTCTGAATATCTATAAACTAAGGGTCAAAAGGATGTAACTAGATGCCTTGAGCTATGTGGAAAGATTTAAATTGAATCTGTGTACCGGTATGAGGGTGGAATATTAATGCTTGATGTAAGTTAAGTTGACAGTATTGTGTGCAGGTTAAAGGAGTGGGGAAATCCTTTCACATGTTAAGTAACATACCTGCTCTAAAAAGTCAAAATAAAAAAAATAAATAAAAAGAACTTGCTACTGCAGCAAGTCCCTTACCAGCTGAAAGCCTTTAAATCAGATATACACCAGGCAGTGTTCAGCTTTTATAGGAGATAAACTTTATTAATTTTTAACATTATTATTTATTTATTTCTATACATCCTTCACACAGCTCATTATTATTTTCTTTTTACAGAGAATGTGTGTGTTGTGTGATTCATATGGCAAAGGCTATCCCTTTCCTGGCAAAGCATAAACACAATAACAAAAGGATGATACATATATATATATAATTTAGACTCAAAGAATGAGGTCACAATTCACAGTACAAATCCTTCAAGTTTTTGTTTATCTCTTAAGAACTTAAACCTGCAGTATATGTTTCATATTCATAAAAGTTTCTGGAAACAGTAAGAAAACAAAAAGCAAAAAAAATCGCTTTTACAAATCTTCATCTCAAGTCCTTAATCCTCTCCTCATCATTTATATTATAAGAAAAATGTTTCCCTTCTAAAAAAAGTGAATTTGTCATGGTTTGAAAAAAGCGTTTGGTATGTACGAAAAAGAGTTTGGTGTGTGTGTCTCCTGTGCTAAAAGAAGTGGTAGTGGGGGATGGGGTAGGCGGGCACTTTCATGACAGGCAACAGAAGCATTCTCTTGGGCAAACCTAGAGGGGAGACATGAGAAGAGCACAGCTCTGCATGAGTCCAGGGCAACAAATCAACCAAGTGTTTCTATTCTCACTACACTACGCTACATCTAGGTCCAACAAACAGCCTTCGCACTATGTACACAAACAGGGCTCCCAAAGGGGGAGTGTAAATGTGTGAGATACGAGGTGACATCCTTCATCGGTGGTTAGAGGAACCGAGAAGGAGAGAGATTCAGAGGTAAAGAGAAGAAAACAAATGGCCAAAGCTAAAGATTAATTTCGGTTTACTACAACTTGGGTCTTATTTATGTAGTATTAGCAATCTTTTCCATAGGTTATGAAAACATTGCACTCATACAATTAATTGCTGAGGAGCGCAGGTCAACGTTGAAACAATTTTTCCTTTCAAATAAGTTTGGCAGATCTGGGGTTTGGTTCTTTTCAATTATGTCACAATGCCAGATCTCAGCAGTTAACCCGGTGAGTACCATGTTGTTATTACCAATAGGAATGATGGACAAAGCTATTAATTTAGAACCCAAGCTATAATAAAGCAGAATAATCCTTTAAAGGAGACAGTTGAGCAGGAGAAGTTGTTGTTGGCACTGTCCTATTGAAATGTTTAGGAAATGGTCATTCAAGAAGAGCTTTAGAATAATGGCTATGTTCTAATGTTCTGGGCTTTACAGTTTGATAGAATGTTCTGTGCTCCACAGAATGTTCTAGTGAGTCCAGCAGTATTGTAAAATGCATTCTAAGTGTTTGCCAACAAGGAAGCCCAAAGCAGCAATGGATGCCAGAGCACAGTAAAAAAGCATGAAGCAGGATGATGAAAGCTTTGTTTCTAAAAGATAAAGTTGTAGTGCCAATGTTTAAAGTGCCTTTTTGCTCCCTTCTGATTGAAATGTAAGCCCCAATTGGGCCAACCCACAGACTGTTTTTAACTATTTGGTTTTACTCTTATTCAGAGGTGTCAAGTAACGAAGTACAAATACTTCGTTACCTTACTTAAGTAGAAATTTTGGGTATCTATACTTTACTGGAGTAATTATTTTACAGCATACTTTTTACTTCTACTCCTTATATTTTCACGCAATTATCTGTACTTTCTACTAATTACATTTTAAAAATAGCTTTGTTACTCCTATTTCATTTCGGCTTGTTTTCATTCCGGCTTGTAATCGTTCAAAAAAAACACACACAAAAAAAACCTATCCAGATAAAATCGCGCCAGCCGGATAGAGTGAATTTGATAGAGTGAATTTGATTGTGGTTGGATGAGTATAAACATATCATTCCAACACCCTATTGGTTTGTGCACCTGCACAGACCCGGTGCTAATACACCACCGGTGCCTTAACGACCGTTATCTACCGGACCGAATAGCAACGCGGATTTCGGTGCCTTATTTAGGTGCTACTTAAATGCCTGCGCTTCTCTCTGATGCTCCGAAAACGGACGTTAGAGGGAACTGAAACATCGCTGCACAGGACGCTAGTTAACAAACACTTGGCAGCAGGTAACGTTAGCCTACCGTTAGCTAGCAGCTGGAGTAAACACGGTTAAAATGCTGACAGCTAAACGGTGTAAAAGTGTGTCTGTATTTCACTGGAGAGGATTGTAACACCAGACTGTAGCTGCCGTTGTCTGAAAAACACAGAGGAGATGTGTCACCTTTTTTCAGCCCTTCTGAGTTTGCAGGTATTATTTTAATATAACATTATTATAGTCATTATGGCCTTTAGAAAAATATTTTTTTGTGGAGGTGGGGTAGAGCACTATTAGGCCGCTGTGGGGCGGGCTAAGCTTTTGTCCTTAATGGCATTTTTTTCCCCTTACATTACTTTTACTTTTATACTTTAAGTAGTTTTGTAACCAGTACTTTTACACTTTTACTGAAGTAAAAGCTTGAGTTGATACTTCAGAAGTCTTTTCAAACCCTAGCATCTATACTTCTACTTGAGTAATGAATGTGAATACTTTTGACACCTCTGCTATTATTCAGAAAAATTGATTTAATATTATCCTTGTAAAAAACAATCTACTGTATCTCTCATTCTTCTTATTTCCATCATCTGCAGATGTTCATTATAAGTCAACTGGGTGTATAAAAAAAAAACTAGATTTCCACCTTAACAGCAGGTGTATCTAATACTTTGTATATATTTGTGTTTTGCCTCAAATTTGCAACAGGGTCTCTGGTCACATGTTGGGAACCACTGAGCAAGAATCCAAGCTAACAGAGACAAAAACCTGCACAGCAAGGTCTGCGCTGACGCAATTTGCGAGGATGAAACATTTCATTCCAGGACCTAATTCTGAGTATAGTTCTAGTTTTCATGTCTATCTTTTTTTTTCAAATGACATGAATTGAACTTCCGACAAACTTGTAGGAGATTACAGCTCAGGTTAAAGCTCAAGGTCAGCTGAACTCACAATGATCACCCACCAGGATACGTGACGTGTCCTGAAGAGTCACGGGGCAGAAATGCACAAAGTGTGCAATGACGTATGTTTCACCACCCCCACAGAAGATACAGGTCATTTCATAGCCTACTTATTTGCCAAGTCTTTTCATTGTCCGGGTATGAAGCAGTCTCCTGAATGCCTTCTCAAATATTTTGGATGTCACGGCCATTAACAGACTTGTAAGTAAGAATTATTAAATAATAAAAAAATAACAGTCACTGAAATTTGCTGGATAGATGAAAGCAAACACTACCATTGAATTCTGAGTATTTCAGTAAGGGCCGCGGTCACAACATGTGAAAAGTGTGCGAATGCCAGGGACTGAAACCGAACACCCCAAACGAATGCAGAGTTCCAGCTCCACCATAAACAGAAACACTAAGGCGCACTTCATATTCAGGGCTGTTGGGATCTCCGGGGGCTACTCAAAGTCTGCCTTGGGCCCCAGATCAGTTTCTCCTAGGACATAAGACCCATTCAAACTCAAAGCTGTAGGATGGACAGAGAAACCTACATGTGTACACACACTACACAAGGCTGAGTCTGTCGAGGTAAATATGACTGCGTGTGACAGAGGGACGCATGTGTAAGTGAATTTAGCGCAAAAACCTATGCTGTTATAGGTCAAGGACTAGTATAGGTTTTAGCCTATGCATATGTGTGAGAGAGCCCACGGGCCACTTTCAGCAGTGAGGACATGGAAACCCCTTAGCAGCAGTAACATGACAGGTGCAGCGCTGCAGTGATAAAAAGCTGCCCTGCCACCATCTTAAATAGGTGAGGAACTTACACTATGCGTTGTGCTAATCTCAACAGAAATTAAGATGACTGCAGCAAAGGCAGTGTGTCAGCTTGTATAGTTAGTAATAGGTGGCTGTTTAAGTGTACAGTTTTTTAATTTTAATTCATGCAGGTGTGTGTGTCACCATGATTATAACCAGTTTCTGGACGTTTTGAGATGAAAGTGACAAGACGGCAGCTATTTACTGACAGAGTAGTGATCCAACCATAAGAGATAAGGAAGTGAGTGGCAACAAGCAGATTAAGGAACAAGTGGTGAGTGGACAATAAGCCAAAAGTACAGACAGATTTGCTTGAAGCACGCAACAAAGAGGCAATGCTATAAGATTTGTTGGTTACACTTTACTTTAACTTTTCTACATAAGACTGACATGACACTGTCATGAACGTGTCATAAAACATTATAAACAAGTCATAAACGTTTATGACATAACTCTTTTTTAGTAAGTGTCATTCGGTTTTGTCATGACACATTATGGTTAGGGTTAGGGTTAGGGTTCGGGTCAGGGTTCATGTGTCATGACAGTGTCATGTGAGTGTCATGTATTCATGACAGTGTCATGTCACTCTTATGTAGAAAACTTAAAGTAAAGTGTTACCGATTTGTTTAACCATGACTGAAACTCTACGCCAAACCCTAAAACTTGGATTAGAATGGGAACAAATTTATTTTGAGAAAAGAGGAGAAATTAAGGCAAAAGGAAATTATGAAGAAGGTTGGAGGTGTAACATAAACTTACTGAAGAATTAATTTACCCACTAATGGTTAGCAATTATGGTATGTTGGGTTAGAAGGGAACTGGATGATTAATAGGGAAAAGAAGGTGGAAGAAGATTATAGATGGTAGAAGGGGGGTGAAATTAGTTAACAGGGAAAACAGACAAGAAGCACGTACCGTATGCAGGAGCAGCTGCTGCAGCAGGGCTGTAGCCATACGGTGTCCCAAAGCCTGTTGGGGAAGAGGTTACAGGGTCTCATTCAATTGTGCACTTGTTTAACTCCAAGCTGTAGTTTTCAACATCTTCAGTTTAGATGAGTGATTTGGACATCCTGCACTCAAGCAGACAGCTATGGGTTCAGGGTAAGAGACCTGAGTGGAAGTCACGCTCCATTCTAACAGGATCAAAAAACTGTACATTCACTCACTCATTCAAACTCACAGCAGAGTCATATATTGGTGGAGGTTCAGCACAAACTGAAAATGAATAAAATTCTGATAAAAACAATCTAAATGAAGGGCCAAGAATACTATGATGTTCAGTAAAATCTGCTGTGAGGATCCAACAAATGTGGGCAAAAAATCTTTGACATGATGTAATGCTAAATGATATGCTACAATGCATTAAAATAAAGAAAATATCAGCTGTACAAATAACTATTATTTCAGAGGCTGATAAAATGGCCCTTGAAAAAGACTAAAATGACCTCTAACCCACCCATATAAAAAACACACACAATACATTACAAAATTCACCAAAAAATGCTTATTGCCTCGGTAAAAACATTAAAACCACATGCAACTATACTTTCACTACCTGGCGTGACATATCCAGGTGCGGCTGCACTGACGAAGGCTCCTCTCGCGAGGGCTGCTCTTCCTCTTCCTCTGGCTACCTGAGCTGCTACTGCTGAGGCTGCTGCTGCTGCGGCCAGGGCTCCTTTAGTCTGGACACAGACACATTAGATGTTAGTGTGTTTCAAACATTCATGATGCACAGATACACACAGTATTTAGATACATAGATACACCAATACAATGTTCTGATGCATTATGGGCATCATTGCACACAGGCTAATAGACAAAATAAGTGGAAGAATCGGGATCTGATAACTGTCAATTATTGATCTGATTAGACACTTGTTAGACGCAGTGCCATTGATTGCTGATGGCAAAAATTGTCCTACGGCTCTACAGAGGTGATTACTGATAACAGAAAACGTTTAAACTTTATCATCTTTCAAGCTGCACCGACCAGTTTGGCTCTCAAGGAAGCGAGTAACAGATTGCTTTGATTATATGTTTCATTCTGTCTTCAGACTAAAGTAGTGCCCTCTATGTCCAGTATCTACTTTATGAGTGTCTCTTTACCTGGGGCAATATCTTCTTTTTCTTGTTTGCAGCGGCGTTGGGACCAGAGAAGAGCTTTTCCAGAGCTTCCAGAGCAGCACTGGCCTTTGCTACTTTTTTGTTGGGGCCTGCCCCACGAAACTTCTGCCCATCGACCTCCACCTGATATGCACACACACAAACACAAGCACAGACTGTAAAATATGAATCAAATCATTTTTCATGATAAAAGTTAGACAAAAGGAACACTGCATTTTGGGCATCTGATAAAAAGTATTTTTTCAACAATAGATCTTCTAATCTAATTATTTCTAATAGTGGTTTCACATTTATACTACAGCTCTGTCAAAACAATCACACAATAATTTTGCCCAAAACCCATTCATTTATCATTTCATTAGTAAATCAGCCAGCAAGTCTGGCTGAACAGGATGGCTTATTTAGCGCTGCCCTGCTGTCAAGCAGGTTTGCTAATCAATCAGCAGAGCGATGAAGCAGCCAGGCATGTCGCAAAACAAGACATCCAACAGAGAACAGGCCTGCTCCAGGAACCAAGTGGACTGATTGACACTACCGGTGATCAGCCTGTTTCTGAGTGTGTGGCTCAGCTTCTGTATGCATCACAAATGCATGTGTATGTTAAGTTTTTCTATATTTTTTTGATTACATGTCATGGCTCCACACTCGTTTACATGTATGTTTTATAATGTTTTGTCAGAGTCAGTCTGTGTGTGTACTAGAGCTGGGCAATATATCGATATTATATCGATATCGTGATATGAGACTAGATTTCGTCTTAGATTTTGGATATCGTAATATCGTAATATGGCATAAGTGTTGTCTTTTCCTGGTTTTAAAGGCTGCATTACAGAAAAGTGATGTCATTTTCTGAACTTACCAGACTGTCGTAACTGTTCTATTATTTGCCTTTAACCACTTAGTCATTATATGCATATTACTGATAATTATTTATCAAAAATCTCATTGTGTAAATATTTTGTGAAAGCACCAATAGTCAACACTACAATATCGTTGCTGTATCGAAGTATTTGGTCAAAAATATTGTGATATTCGATTTTATCCATATCGCCCAGCCCTAGTGTGTACATGAAGCTCTTACCTCCATAACAAAGCGTTTGTCGTGGCTGCCTCCGCTTTCAGAGATGAGTTCGTATTTGAGGCCTCGTCTCTTTTCGTTTAGCTCCATGACGGGGTTCTTCCCACTCGCAGTCAGTATGGGACCCTGAGTTCGCACCTGGGAAGTGAAAAAACGCTTTGTTAGTAAGCACACCATGGACAGTAAACCTGGAAGACGGAGCATTATGTAATAAAGTTTGGATACCTTTTATGTCTTAACCAGAGTGACTGTTACATTTTAATCACTTACAATCAAAATCTCAGACGTGAAACTTTAAAAAAGCATTTGACCTGAGTGTATGCATTCGTGTATCAGCGCATGTTTCTCAATCCCCACCTCCAGTGTGTTGGAACTGTCCGTGGAGTGTGGTGGGTTATTGCTAGTGTGTGACGACGTCTCGCTCTTCCCCTCACCATCCGACTTCTCGTCTGAACTCATGGGGTCCAGGTCTGAGTCAAAACCTGTCGGGTAGCCCATTGCCTGGAGAACCTAGAAAGGCAAGATGATGATAAAATAAAAAAGAAGTTGGGTAGGAAAGAAACGGCAAACTAAAAACTAAAGCTAAAAATGTGGATTCTAATTTCTTTGTGTTGTTTTTGTTTATTTGAAAATCCAAAATGATTAACAAAAAGACACTTACTACTGTACTTACACACATACACAATGTCATAGGTTTAGTAAAATAGGTTTACCTAAACACTTTAAAGCGAATAAGAATAAATATAAAATCTCTTTCCGCGTTATTGAGATCTAATGTCATGTTGTCTAACACAGAGGTGTGTTACTGGCTATCTACTGTAGCTAGCTGAATGGAAACATCTTAGATACATATAGTATTTGCTAACTTGTTGAAATAACACACTAAGTGGGATGAGCTAGATTGTGCAATATGAGAACAAATTCCCACTGAATAAATGAATGTCCCTTTTTTGTGTGATGACTCTGTTTTGAACAGACTTTTTTTCTGGTTATGTGTTGATGACACAAATTACTATATTTTGACAAAGAAAATACACCGGAAGCAGTATTAAATATACTGCAGAATACTGCATGTACTGACATAACAGAGTTCAATCTAACTCACACAATGGTTACAATAAAGTCATTATAATGCACTGGCTGTACAGTCACATTGGTTGACTGTACTGTAAGTTCTCGACAGCACACAGATCAGCAAAGTGATTCAGAACAATATGCATGCAGAAGATATTAGAAGAATGACATGTTTTCACCTAAATAGGTTATTGTGTTACTGCTGCTGAACCAGCCAATACAGTGAGAGTACAGCAGAGAGAGAGAGAGAGAGAGAGAGAGAGAGAGAGAGAGAGAGAGAGAGAGAGAGAGAGAGAGAGAGAGAAGGGGAGATCAAAAGGTGAGTGCATGAGAGAAAGTGAGCGAGAAAAAGAATGGAAAAGGGGGAGAAAGAGCCTTTTATGGGAACGGAGCAGATAGTGGATTATCCCAGCTCTGTGCTCTGGAGAGCCTCTTTGTTCACAACCACTTTGGGATTACATGGATTTACCCACCTCCATCCCTCCACACACACACACACACACACACACACACACACACACACACACACACACACACACACACACACACACACACACACACACACACACACACACACACACACACCTACCTTTCTGTTTTTTTGTATTAGTGAGTCTTTTTTTTATAGAATTTCTCTGTTCTGTATGTACAGTATGTCCAAGTAAGCACAAACATATCAAAGAGGATGTTCTTCTCCTGTCAGTTGCACATACAAAACACACACACACACACACACACACACACACACACACACACACTACACACACTACACACACTGCACACACTGCACACACTGCACACACTGCACACACTGCACACACTTCACTCCTTTTCCTCCTTACCTTGACGGCGACGTGGAGCTTGGCGGTCTTCTTGGAGGATCCAGATGCTTCGTAAATAGTTCCATCCAGATCCACAGACATGGTGAAGACCGGAGCGTGAACCGGGCCCGACTGGGACAGCAGGCGATACTGCAGCCCCGGCCGGATCTGGTTCAACCGCATCAGGGCGTTCATTGGCTGGTTGGAGTCTATGGCTTTACTGTCTAGGACTAATGCAAAAAATGGAGGGGGTATGGTTACCATAGAAAGTAGAGCATATTAGGATTGATTTAATAAGGTTTTGTAGGGGGTGTTCCAATTATCCAGCCGGAATTCGACAGACTGGGCCAATTCAGAGATACTGTAAGTAATAAATCACATTTTCTACAGGTTTTCTGCACACTCTCTGGTTGTTTTCATGATGAATAACTGTGCCTCTCTATTTTCTTTCTCTTTCAATCACTTTTCCCCTGTTTGCCAATATCTAAAAAATGTCTCTCTGTCTCCATTAGTCATGGTTAATCTTCTCCTTGTATGAAAAAAGAGCTGGGCATGGTTGGGTGGCCTACTAAAACATTAGCAATCAATACTATTGATCTGCCTCCAAGGGATGGAAGGAAGGTGGAAGGGAGAGAAGCACACAGGGAAAAAATAGAGACAGGGAAGAGAAGCAAGGCTTGTCTGTAGACAACCGAATATGATTGCTTCTATCTCTAAGCATTGCTGCTATCTTCTCAGTGGTTTGAATAAAACCAAAGACCAATGCTGAATAAAACATTTGTAAGATGGTATGTATTCTTATGCCTACTCTCTTAAGTCAAGCATTTCTTTTCTTCCCATCTTTAAATTAGATTGAGGTTAATTAACAGGAACAATCAGGTAATTACACTGCCACTGCTCTCTTTCCTTTCTTCTCGTACCTTTCCTCAGATTCCTCTTCATCTTCTTGATGACATCCTTGTCATCCATTGCTCCATCCTCATATGGCCTCTTTAGACCTAAGCCTGGAAAGAAAGCAAGAGGGAGAGATGCAGAGCGAAACACAGAGAGAGTTACTAATCAATCAGTGACTACAAGAGATGTTTATATGTTTATTATGAACACATACAAATGCGCTTGTGTGTGACAGAAAAGAAAGGGCAATGGTGCAGAAAACAAGCAATATGTGAGAAGAAGCATTAAGATGATAAACTCACAGACAAGATAAACAGAACAGACAGGCAGACCAGCAAACAGTCAAACAATGAGGAAGACATATAAGCTCCTTTCCTACATGCACCTTAATCTGTAAATGCTCCGGCAATTTTCCATGTCAGCGTCACGAGGCACCAAAGGGTTCAAGTCAATTTTCCATGAAAGCAGCTTTGAAAATTGCCAAATTTCTATTGTCTGAACATTCAACAAAAGCAGAAACAATCCTGCATAAAGCACGCACAAGTTAACATTTCACAGTGTTTTGTTTGCTGTGACACTGAAAATAAATTACAGTGGAAAAAGCAGGCAAAAAAATATAATTTTGATTGTGCGTCACATGTCAGCAATATTGACAGTGCTGGTGTGTAGAAAAAACACCAATTGCATCCAGAAAGGTCATGTCATGTGTGAAAAGATTTGATGGTAAGTCCGACCTATGTACGAAAGCCCTATGCCTGAACACAGGATTGCTGTAGGTTTTATGTGAGAGTGACAGACTGACGGACAAGCCTTCACACAGATTAACAGAGTGAAAAATGGATACATACAAACTGAAAGCCTGCATAGACAGATACTCAGGCACAGACAAGAACAGAAAGACAGACAGGTTGAGGTAGACAGGCAGGTAGACGCACCTTCTTTATCAGACCAAGGGTATTTCTGCGATGGTTTATTTGAGGGAAGAGGCTCCATCTCCAACACCTTGTACATTTTTCCAAATGCCATGAGTCTGAGAGCATGCTGTTGAAGGCAACACACGGTGAAAGAAAGAAAAGCATATAAGATATATTTAAACTATTAACAGTACGGACATTAACATAGTCAAATTATTATTCCCATAATGCAACTTCATAGTTTGTTTCTTAGACCTTCCTTGTGTCCTAAATGCAGACTTCGTTTTCAAACAGCAGACTTCCAGTTTGCAAGAAAAATGGAAATGGCCCTTTCAATCTAATGTTAAATATGTAAATATTTTATTTTTACAGCAGTCTTGACTGACATAGTCAAGACTGTGACATACTGTATTTTCCTTCATGAAGAGAATGATCAATCAATAATGTACATTTTGTCCTGAAATTCTGTTGTAAAGTTTACATTAAATGTGAAGTGAAGCTGATGTGCTTTGTAGGACAAAGCAGTAGGTGGTAAATTCTGGTCGTAAAACTGAGAGACAAGACATTAAGGCTTCAGGCTGTTACGAGTACAGTATCTTCACAAATATGTGGCCATGTCCAAACATAAAAAGACATGGGCAAAGGTGTACATATGTAAATGAAAACTAAATCTCAGCCAGATCTGCATTAACGAATGTCTACACGTCTATAAAAACTTCTAAAAAACACCTAACACCTAAATTATCTCAATTCAATTCAGTTTATTTATAAAAGGGGACAGTGCAAATTAATAAAATACATGATTTCAACACACATCATAAAGTTTATCCACAAAGATAACCGGAGTAGACAAGCTTTTACATTTGTTTCCCCTCTTAATATCAATACCATCAGCAGACATACTGAACAGTATGTCTATGTGTTAATTTATCATTCTCTATCTATTGTACACATCCTCAATCTACACAAACAATCTGAAAGATAAGCAGAAACGGTCACAGTGGCCCTGCTAATACAAATCCATTAGGGAGGTAGAGTGCTTTAGATATTCATGAGGCTTGGTGTAGCTCATTGATAGAACAGCTCCCTCTCTTCTATCTGCTCTTGTATCTGCTCCAATACAATTATGCCCATTGACATTCCAGCCTCGTTCAGGCTGCCTTCAAAGGAAATGGAAGGCAGGATTCACTAAGCCATGCAGCTCAGAGGCTGCGCTGCTCAGTCGAGTGTGTGTGTGAAGAAGGACATGACAGCATGCACGCCCACAGTGCATGCACACCAATACGTCTTCGAGGTGTCAGAGATGGATTTATGGCTTGCAATGGCAATAGTTTCCCACACCAATCATTAAAATGCAGCACCACACAGGTAGTGCATGCACGCTCGCACAAGTGTGTGTGTGTGTGTGTGTGTGTGTGTGTGTGTGTGTGTGTGTGTGTGTGTGTGTGTGTGTGTGTGTGTGTGTATGCAGATTGTGTGGTTGGGGTGGTGATGGGGTCTTTCTGTGTGGTAATAGGCGTGTTGATTACTGATTCCCAAACACTGAGAGCTCAGGGCAAGTGCAGCTGGGTGATAACAACTGTGCCTTTAAGCTGACATGTGTGTGTATATGTGTGTGTGTGTGTGTGTGTGTGTGTGTGCGTGTGTGTGTGTTGGTGTGTACCTGTGCACGGTAGGTAATAGCCTCAGCCTGCTGGTTGGTCATGTTGGCTAGTGTGTTTGTTGGCTCTTTCTCACATGGGTCGTGTAAACCTGGACCACCTGGGGGAAGCGACAGAACATGACACACAAAGTCAGTTTTTGTCACTTTATGTACGGACACTGCCACGATATTTAATTAGGCTTCACTGTTATGGAGTAAGCAACAATGGAAATCCTGTCTAATAAAATAAAAGCAACAGAATAATTAACTGGTCAAATTGGCTGGGAGATATTCAAACCAGTCACTTAATTAAAAAGGTAAACCTTCTCAACCTCTAATTGTGCCAAATGTGTAGTACATTTGAATACTGTAGGTCAGTAAATTTTCTCCTGCCAGGGTGGCACATTTTTTCCCTGTAACATTATAACATGGCTATTATCGATTTTTAAATATTAAAAGTTAACTGTTGTCAGTACCTTCTAAAATAGGACCGTAATAAGCCTCAGTCTAGAAGAACATAACTGGCTTTTGTATCCAAATATAAAAAAAAAAAAATGAAACTCAGCTTTCAAATACTTTTGAATAATTGGATTTTTGCCAAAGATACACAACATTTTGTAAAGAACCCTTCAGCTGCTCCTAATTAAGATGCTCTGGTAATGATGACCTTCCCCAGACAGCTGTGCTCTGCTGGGTCATTGATAATGTTTCGACCTCTCTTAGAGAAACAGCTCAAAAATGTGCTAAGCAGAGGCTCGATATACAGTATCTCATCTCATCTACCCAAACCAAGCACGTTCCCTCACTACGTTCACCAGCGATGCCAATTTGCATGAAAACACACACACACACACACACACACACACACACACACACACACACACACAACACACACACACACACACACACACACACTTCTCTGTTACTTTCTCTAATAATTCCAGCTGTATACAGTATTCATGCATCCACCATGGCTCCATACCTGGTAGGAGTATGCCTGAGGCCAGACACTCCATGACCCGACGCAGAGCTTCTCCCGCCCCAAGAGGTCTGTTACAGGTGGCAATTGCCTTCTCGCAGATAAGCTCTAAGGGCTGTAGGAAGACAACACACACACACACACACACACACACACACACACACACACACACACACACACACACACACACACACACACACACACACACACACAATGCACATAAAATTATAAAAAGGTGCTGAACACTTTCTTTTAATTTCAGGTAATTACAGCAAAAGACTCACCCATCCCTTGAGAGGTTCCCAGACAGGGTGTCTATTGCACATGTCTCTAAGTATCCTGAGAACGATAACGCAGGACTTGAGCCCGTTCACTCGAGCCTGAGGGAAATCGAGGGATGGAGAGAGGTGAAGAAGGAAAGGTGAAAGAATGCAAAAAAGGGAGGAAGGGTGCAGTGTGAAAACACATAGATACATACAGAGAAACAACCTGCTTTACACAAAAAAGCCACTTAATGAAGTAATTGCATCTGCCTAAAACCCCACAGAGAATGAATATCTTGAGTTTATGACACTAAACATTTTGAATTATTTTACTAAACATGTTTACTTATGTTTACTAAAAATATTGCTCTTAATTAGAAAAAAAATCTCTTGAGTTTTGTTTATGTCTTCAGAAAATACCTTCATTCTGAACTTGTAAAATGTTGTCAGTAAGGAAAGTGAGTTGGGAGACGGATGGGGAAAGGGTATGGGAGGGGAATCAAAGGGAAGCATTGACATACTGTACAGAGCAGGCAGGTTCACATAATAGCCAAAAAGAAAAAAAGTATCAACCATTGCTTTTGTAGCCTTACGATTCTTTTTTTTCCAGTCCATATACAGTGCAACATCGTATATAACGAAAATACAGTTTTTGGAAACATTTTAAAAAATTGAGAGAATCCGAAAGTATTTATTCATTAAGTAATGTGTAATATTTGGCAATTTGTGTTCATGATTTGTAAAACTGAACTGGAGATAAGCAACCATAAAAACATATGTTTATCAGCCATATTGCCTTTGACTATAGTAAAGTAAAGTCGTTTTCACACTTCTATCTACTTTAGATTAGTCTAATCTGAGTGGGTATAAAAGGCGCTGACACACCAACCCGATTATCGGCCGTCGGACAGTCTGGCGAGGTCGGTGACTCGAGTCTGTTCCGTGTGTTCCGTGCCGTCGTCAGTCGGAGGAGCAGTCGGCATCCATTTTGGCCGATTTGACTTGTTGAATCGGCCAGTGGGCAGTCGGACTCAATGGCCAATCTGATTGGTGGAGTGCTAGCCCTCGACTAGCGAATCAGTGCACGAGAAACCGGAGCGGACAACGCCAGTATCTTCTTATTACTAGCAATTGTATTTTAGTCCGTTCAGCGAGTAATGACAACAACAATCCTTCTTGACTACTATCAACACTCTCTGATGAAAACAATGACGAAAGTGTGCTCTGTGTCATGTTTTGGGCGCCAATACAGATTTGCGCCGACCTGCTGTTATGGAGACGTATTTCGTCTCGCACACGTGCAGAACGTACGCTCAAGTCAGCGTCGCTTCAGTGTGTTCCGACATAGGCGCCGATACCGTGGGTGCTCCGGAGCTCGAGCACCCACGGAAAATACTGAGCACCCACGTGTGCCAGACTGCCACATTCATTTAAAATTAAACATTGCAGTTGGTGCTAAGTGGAGCGTCTGTCATAGTGTGATTGGTTATGTCACTGTCAGTCTCCATATGCTATTCACCAATCACACATCTCTCAGATGAAAACGCCTCTAACAACAGGTGGCATTGATTCTTATTTTCTTAGTGGCGTTGTCCTGAGTTGAAAGATAGCCTACTTTACTTTACTTTTACGGCTTTATTATTGAGTTAATAGGCATGTGTGTTCGTGTCGGCCGCTGTCCATTTCCTAAGGTTCTGAAATGCAAAACATTTTTTGACTACCTTTTTTTTTAAAGGGCGTGTGCCCGTGAGCACCCACGGAGGAAAACATAAATGGGCGCCTATGTGTTCCGAGGCACTTTTTTGACCTCGGGGAACCGAGTGATCAGTCCGACTGTGTTTCTGCCGACGGTCGGCCCTCGGGTTGGTGTGTCAGAGCCTTAATGAGCACCACAGCTTTAGCTGACAGTGAGTGAATGGCTTCTGGGTGAATCGTCAGGCTACAATAAGCATCAGGCAGGAAGACAGGAAGTGAGTGGGTGCCGACCTGGAACCACTTGGCGTGTCGCAGCGCTGCCAGGGCCAACAGACATCTGTGTCTATCCAGCACCTCCCCCTCTTCCTCCTCAGCCTCCACTCTCAGCGCAGCAGCACCCAACACTGCCACAAAACAATAACAACCCAATATAGAGAATGTAAAACACACACACGTCATGTCTGAGTGTGTGTGTTTGAATTGTGTGTGTGTGAATGTGTGCAGACACACTTGAAATTGTGTGTAAATGCACACATACATACACACACATGCATGGATATTTTGGTACATACAAGGTGCATTTCATGCCATAAAGTTGTTCCTCTCCTTGTAGAAAGCTCTGACTCTCTAAAGGACACAGATCTGTGATAAACGCTCAGAAAAACGTCCTCACTCTTTAAATGGTGTGTCATTTTCAACACTGTGATCAGTCTAACATGTGTTAACTGCATCACATGTTGACATCTCTAGCACATAGTAATGCAGGATGCATTGCCCCTCGTATACATATACTGTGTGTGTTGAAAATTACACACACTATTTAACAGTGATTTAGTCGTTTACATCCATCCTGTCACTGACAAATCAGTGAAAGGGAGAGCAACCGGGGTTACAAGGGAAGAGACAACTTTGTGGGATGGAGAGCCCCCCCACAGACATACACCTAACAAATACCTAAGGAGTGTTTGATTTAATGTATGGGCATTGTTGGGACACATCCATTCATATTGCGCTGCCCAGCAAGGTAAATCAATCTCTCCTTTATGTATTTGAGGATTTTATTTATTTTGATCCAGTCTGCACCAGGTAGGAGTCAAAATAGGAGTTCATTTTTCTTCTGGATTACTTAAATGCACTTGATTTCACAGGCTCATAGAGAAATGGTGCAGAGAAAGCAATTCAACTCCCTGTCTGGGCAAACACAGAATCAAGTGCTCCTAAAGTAGAACAAAAATGAAAAAAAGAAAGTCTAAAATAGTTTGACCCAGTCTCACAAACACAACACAGGAGGGATCGAGGCAGGGTTTAGTCAGAGCAACGTGGTTGGTAAAAGAGAAGCATTACGGTTTTTATATGTAAGCGTTTGATTCAAGCCGCCAAGCACACCACAATGGTTGAGTTACTGAGCTCTCACCCATTCTGCTACTTTAGATTCAGCACAAAATCTATGATGTGCAAGGAGAGCTGAATCAAACGCAGCTGTGTATGAATGAGTGCAGTTACATGGGGTTTCTGAAGAGGGTTTATTGTGTAGGAGACCTACTGGAAGTGACATAAAACACACTAAAGAGTCTTTTGGGTCTCTATGAAAACACGACTACTGTAGGTAAATAGTTTCCTCATCACTCTCCCGTGAAAAGAAAATCCTTTCCCAGAAGAGGTATTAAGTTGAAATGTCATATGTGTCCAATGTGTAGCACCATCTATGTCACGTTATCCCTGATCTCATCTGGCCATTATTGCAGTGTAGCTCCTCTTGTTTAATGTATGGAGTGGTGTGTGTATTTGTGTATCTGTGTGATGTCTAATGGTGTATCTCAAAGTCTGTCAGAGTTATCACAGCTGCATGTGGGGCTGCTCTGCTGCTGTGAATCATTATAGTCTTTCTCCTCTCACTTGCTTGTCCTCACGCTGCCCTCTCAAACGCTCCGCTGGCCGCTCCCTCACTCAGCGCTCTTATTTTATCATTATCTCCTTCTGTGTTACTGATGCTGTCCTCCCCCTCAGTCTGATTAAAAAAATTCCCTTTGCTACCATGTCTCCTCTAATTTACTGTCACAGCACCCTCCCTTCCTCCATCCCTCTGTGACAACACAAAGCAGCGAGCTGTATCGGAGCTCAAGGAGCACACAGGCAGGCATAACTTATATTCAATCAAATATTCAACTGTACATAGTCTTGTGAAATGTATAAAAGCAAACACAGTAACCCCCATTTCACATGGTGACTGAGTGAAGTGGCAGATAATATGACCAAGCACTATTTTAAATCAATGTATGGATTGCATGAGATCAGATCAGAAGGCATTATAAAGCTTACTAAAAACATTCCGGTGGATAGTTTTTTCCTTCTATTAAATGTGTGCACCATGTTGTTGTGCATGAGCTTGTGTGTCTTTCAGAGATTTGTTACAGACTCTCTAATACGTTACTAATACATTTCTGACCAGACATGAGCTCCACGGCTGCCTGACGGCATCTGAGCAATTAGACATCCAGTGTCACAGGTATCTTAATTCATACAAAATACTACTGTGTGTGTATGGCTTCTCCTCTTCTTTCGGGTGTGTGAGAGAGAAAAATACAAACGGTCTTCTCCGTCTTGCCGTGGCACATGGAGTGATGTACGGCTAACCTTCATGCCATCTCTCATCTCTTTCTGAGACCAGAGTGTCTGGTTGGATGGGAGCTGAAGGATGGATGGGCAGCTTGCTACTGCTCGGTTATTGATTTGGCTGCCCTGCTGGCCTTGCCTCCCTGTCCCACCTCCCACAACCAATTATAATCAGTTCCTGCTACCCATGAAAAAAGTGTGTGTGTGTGTGTGTGTGTGTGTGGGTGATATGTATCCTGTAGCTGTCTTGTCTTGTGTCAACATCAGTTAGGTGAGGTCATACCTCTTGTTAAGGGAAAGTAAAACAGTTCTAAAACATACAAATACAATATTAAAATGAAATTGTGTGTTGGGGTGTGGAGTGAGAAAGAGGGAAAAACTATAACTTGTGCGTTCCTACCTTGCCCATTCTTCTTCTCCTGCTCCTGCTTTTCCTCCTCCACTTCCTCCTCCTCCTCTTCCTCCTCCTCATGCTGTCCTTCCTCCCCATTCTCCAACTCCTCCTCTTCCTCCTCCTCTTCCTCCTCATCTTCCCTCATGGCAGGTGAAGTTAGGGTAATCGTCAGTGTGAGTTTGGGCTCTGTTGTAGTTCGTACCAAGATGGCTGCCTCGGGCAAGGAGCTTGTGACCTCATATTTCTCTTCTGTCAGCTTCTGTCATGTGTTAAACAAACATAACTGGATGGTCAGAGGCCAACGTCACAGCATGACTCAGTGCAGATGAAAAAGAAGCAAAATCAATCTGAGCTTGATGCTGCAACAACATCACCTTCATATCCTGAACTTAAGCAGCATTTTGAAATGTGAGAAGAATCTTTAACGTGCGTCCACACATCATAATGAACACAGATCTAAAAATGTCACATTTGTACCTACAACACCATGTAGCAACACTACAACATCCATCCTGAATTTACTCATGACAACATGCAAATTAATAAAGGGCACTGAATGACTGTGAGATGCATTAAAAAGAAATCATGAAAGCTGGTACAAGCCCTATCCTCCATACGAATTTTAGAGACAACGTAATGACCTTGTGTGTGTTTATGTGTCTCACCTCTATTGTTTCTCAGTATCACACATCCATTTGGGAAATTGCATATCTGTATGTAAACTATGCTTCACTCCGCCCCCATTCTGAAGGAATCAATTACTGCCGAATTTGCAGTGGTGGCACATGTGCCTACATAAAATTATTACAGTAATGGGATCAACCACGCCAATGTTCCTGCAACAACAACAAAACATTTTGCAACAACAACCTCAAGTACACACACATTAGCCCCACTGGCAAAAACAGGTACACACAGACTCACAAACGCATATAAAGTCATGACCGACTATAAGTATTGAATAAAGATTTTTGCATGTAAAGTTTGCATGTAGTTGTTTCTGCTGTACCTGTGTGTGTATTCATGTTGTTGGACAATAAATATATCATCCAGTCCCAGTATGGTGACTGGTCCTCACAAGGTTAATCACTTATGTTTGGATTAATACTTTTTTTTTTTTTTTTTTTGTAAACATACTTTATTAATCCCGTAAGGGAAATTACAATATGTGGCAGTAATGGTTAGGGTTAGAGTAGGGTGGATGTACTGGATGTACAGTGTTGGGATAAAGCCTAACATCGGCGTGTGATCTCCCTTCCCTTCTTCTATCTATGTTATCTTTTTTTGCGAGGGCATCGTCGCTGCATCTGGGGGCTTAGTGCCTCAGAGGACGGTTGTGATTTGTTTAAAGAAATAAAAAACATCCAGAGGTTTTTTTCCCCTATCCCAGAATAGATAAGCGATGTAACCAGACCATATTCCAGCGCTGATACAGCACTGTGGCGATCTGATGGGTCTGGCGATGTAAGGTCTGGCACAAGAGAGGATAATCTAGCCTATTCGCCACTCCCAACAATCGCGGGGACATTCCCAATTCAAGGCTGGTCTGAACCGATTATCTGCCAAATTACACAAAACTGCAACCAGCTAATGACGACAGTCCGCCGCCATGTTTTATTTCTGAAGTCACGTTTGATCACGCAAGTTTCTGTGAGATCCCAGTCCCAAGAATTGACACTCTGAAAATGTTTAGTATAAAGTGTGTGGTCCTCCATCTTGACTGGTGTTTGTGTTGTTACGATTAAAATATTAAAATCGGTAATATGTTGCTAATATTTCAGTTAAGATTTGAAAATCCTCTCCTGTGCACCAGGCATAAGCTTCCAGGACATTAATGTAAGTCATTACAATGTCCTCCTAAGTGACAAAAACAAGTGTGTGTGTGTGTGTGTATGTGTGTGTGTATGTGTTTTTTTTTGTGTGTGTGTGTGTGTGTGTGTGTGTGTGTGTTTCTAACACTGCTGCTCTGATGAGAAAATCTGAATCTCTGGTCACTGGGCCGAGACATGAGATTACCTCCCTGCCCAAACACACAGAAAACACACACATACTTCCTGTCGTTCTCTCTCTCACACCACTTAACTGCAAAAGAGAACGAGCAGAGAAGAGGCACAGGGGCAGAATTTATTCATTGAGTAATTTCTGCACTAGCCAGCCAGTTGGGGGAGTTTTTAGTCTTGCTTTGCCAGACCCTCCTCCAAAGCACACTGAAGGAGAGTCTGGCTACTCCACATAGCATTCGGGATGGGTGGAAAACTTGCTCTGGTTTAAAGACATTTCTTTAAACTAATCAGAATCGTCATGGGTGGTGCTAAACTCCGCACAGAGCCACTGCAAAATAGTTGGTTGAGAAAAAACTCAGATTGGACAGATAGTCTAGCTAGCTGTCTCAATTTACCCTGTAGAGATCTGAGGAGCAGTCAACAATAGTGCTCATGAATCCACCGAATTTAAAATTCCAACACAAAGAAAGCAGAAGGAAACGGAAAATACATGCATCCGGCAGAATTTCCTGCAGCACCGGAGCAATCCCGGAAGTGGAACGCAAAGGATATAGACTAGGGAGTTTTTAACACGTTAGTAGTCATGGCTAAATATTTTGCCTTTTAGAAAGATTTTTAGAGAATGCACAAACTCACCTGGCTGCCACAATATATATCGAACAAATTGCTTAAGGGATTTACACGGGGGATTCTAATCCCTAGGCGCTACATAAGGCCAGAAAAAGTGGAATACTATTTAATTCCTAGATCATTTTAACATTACAAGCAAACACGTTCAAGAATCACTGCACGTAAAAAAGATGAAAACTATGTCCTGCCTATTTGTGCCTGCATTTTGGTTGCACTCTGTGTCCTGTAGGGATCCGTGTGTTCAGTTTTTCTTTGCCATGACATGTTAATGAGGAAACATGACACTGAGCTTATGATGAAAAGCATTAATCACACATGACTCATGCATACTAAAACACCTCTCAACTTCTCACTTGACAACATTGCTGTCTCTTGCCTACTTATGCCAACACTCTCTTTACACTTACACATAAACTCATACACACGCACCTAGCAGTGTGAAACCCTCGTAAAATGCATAAGCTTATCCAAATAACTTAATTCTTGACATTGGAGAGGACTACGCAATAAAAATAGAACTTTTTCAGATTGCATTTGGCAGACTATGACTGAAGGTTTGATGCAAGGTTGTGTGTGTTAGCAATATGTTTGGGATCGAGTGTGTGAGAGAAAACAAAAGACAGAGACTTAGAAGCAGCATTATGTGCCTGTATGCATGCACCTGTGCTAGTCTGTGTCTCTAACCTCTATCTGTGTGGGTAAATTGTGACAGACAGTGTCCAGCAGTGTCTGTGTGGGTTTGTCTCTGCACATCAGCACCAGCTCCAGGTCCATGTCGCCTTTGATCAGGAGGCCTTTGGACACGTGGCCGATCCGCATCACTCCACACAGCACGCTACCACTGCTTGGCTCTCTGTTTTTAAGGGAAAATAAAGAACAAGTAACATTCGTGTCTCATGTGGTTATGAATACAAGGACACACACATTTCAATATACAGCTGAGAAAATTCAAACGTTAATACATCCAACAAAATACTGTCAAAGGAAAATTACTTTGTGATGTATAGAAAAAAAGATTAAGATTTAAAAAAAAAAAAAAAATCATCGTCAATCAAACTCAGTCCTAAAGAAGTTTCCAACATCCTTTGCCAAACATAACACCACTTCTTCAAAATAGCTGTATGATTAAAAGATAAAATTCCAAGCTGCCAGTTAAGATTGCAAAATAAAATCCGCCAAGGCAATTCAAGACCTTAAAGAGAAGTAGTAAACCCTTAATAAAAATGATTCATCAAGATAGCCGACCATGGAGAATGTGCCCAGAGATTGTCAAGTGGTTAAGTTAATTTCCTCTGGAGCCGCACATGCTCCTGCTGTTTATCTAACTCTCTGCCAGAAAACGAAAAAAGTGTATTTCCCAAAATGTCGAACCATTCCTCTAACATTTTTGGCAGATAAAACAAGCCGGAGGACGTCGCCTCCTATGTCATGTCAAGTTTATGGATTTTTTTATTATTATATTGAATAAATAATCAAAACCATTAATAAATAAATTAATAATAAAATAAAATAAAACATTAGTTTTGGCTCTGTTATTCATCACTACTACCCCACCTGTAGCTGTCACTGGAATCCTCAGTTTCACTGCTGGGCTCATCACCAGGATCGTCCTCCTCTGTGGTGTCTGCTGGTTGGCTGTCGACTTGGCTGTGGACGTCGCTGCTGCTCTGATCCAGCCAATCAGAGACGTGTTTGAGGGCGCACTCGACAGTGGACACCAACTTCTGGACGGCTTCCAGCTCTTGAGAGGAGGGGTAGATGGTGGAGTGTTTTGCCATGACGTGGCGGTCATCGTTACTAAAGGAACGGAAGGACCTCTGAAAGGCAAAGATGAACGAGAAGTTAGTTTTCAAATGTAGTACTTTCTGATTAAAATTGACTGGCAACACTAAAACACACAAACCTGTACACACAAACACACACAGCAAGGTCACCACCGGAGAGAGGTTTTTAACAAGGGATTGAACTTTAATCCATCAAATCGAGCTTTGGCCTCCCCGTTGAAGCCGGACTTCTCTCCACCACACACCCAAATGAAACAAACACACACACACATGTTCGCACAAATGCTTGCACCACAGCCGAACAGCAAGAAAAAAAATCAAGACAAACACACACTTACTGTCTCACCAAGCATGAGGTTAAATGGCGTTTTGTGTGTGTTGCTATCTGCAGACTGCACATGTATCTTT
Organism: Perca fluviatilis; assembly: GCF_010015445.1. Classification (NCBI taxonomy): domain Eukaryota; kingdom Metazoa; phylum Chordata; class Actinopteri; order Perciformes; family Percidae; genus Perca; species Perca fluviatilis. The sequence continues at coordinate 16,964,891 of NC_053128.1, read as the reverse complement.
TTTATGGTAAAGAAATCAATTCGTAACTCAGTGACAGCTTCCATTTAATGGCACTGACCCTGACATGCACATGTTAACACAACTATCAGAAATTCATCTGACCACCATCCTCATATCCTCTCTACCTGTCCAGATTCAATCAGACATTCAGGCCCTGGGAATTTATGTCAGCACATTAGTTTTTTCTCATTTGCTCTCCTTACTCTCTGGGAGGGATAAGGAGGAAAAGACTGGAACGTGGAGATCAGGTGGGAGGCATCAGACGGGGTAGCACAGAAGAGAGTAAACAACAGAAAATACAAGGGGCATGCAATGGAAGCCAAGAGAGAAGAGAATAGAGGACAGCAGAGGAGGGCTGTGGAAACAGTACATAATCTTTAAAAAGAAAAAAAGGACATAAAATGGCTGAACTCAAAGATGAATGGAAAAGTAAAGAGATGAAGGAGAAGAGAAGATGCAACTGAGGCTTTTGTGATTTGCACTGTGCAATTAATACCACCCAGATGGGTCCCTGTGAATTTATATGAAAAAACACCTTATAAAATATATGTCTGCTGATTACATCTTTTAACGTGTCACAGCATTTCAGTGGGTGGCTTTAGTTATGTGAGAATTTGTAAACATCTGACCATTAGGTATTAACTAATGTAATTAAATGTAATGGAAAACTGATGCAACGGGGAACTTAAGTGGCAATGTAGAGAATGGATGATGGGATAACCATTTGCAAGCATAATTACATTGAGAGTGCATTATAATCTATTATCAAAGCACATTTGCAGCAATACACATAATGTAAATTCTCTGGGGCAACTGTATAATTAATAACAGAAATATACAGTGCTTGTCATATTAATTCCTCAGTGCTTGGATATATATATATTTATATATTAGGGGTGGTATGGTTCATGAAAAAACATCCGAACCGTTCGGTCCGCTTGTCTCGATTCGGTGCGTGTGTGTGCCGCACGGTTCGACGCATGTGCAATGTAGCCTCGTGCCCGTATGTGACCTCAGACAGTGTGTTTCCCCTTTCGCGCGAAAGTAGAGGTGTGGACAAGTTACCAACAAAACGTACAGCGAAAGATCGTGCAAAACATTTCAGACCGTCCTGCCAACCTGTATACATTTTAACATCAATGTACGCTGTAACGGTTTTTCACTCTAAAGTCGCTGAAGCGGCTGCAGTTTCAATCCTGTTGGGTCTCTGCAGCGGGCGGGGCTGCTCAGTTCCCCCCGCGACTGATGCGCGCACGCACACACACACACACACACACACACACACGGTGGATGCAGGAAAAAACGGAGATGAGACGTACAGGAGGACCTGACAGCTACGCTCGTTATTCTAAGTGCAATGATAAGTACTTTATCAAACCGTATGAATGCGTGTCCCAGCCCAGGCCAGGATAGGAAATTAACTAACAATGTAAACTGTTTTTATGTTTAACATATTCTGACTTATTCAAAAGACGGAACTTTAAGAGTTCCTCTCTTTTTCTTTTAAAGGATAACATTTTTGTAAGAGCTACACTGAGGTTGGCACTTTGATAAATGCAAGATATTTCAATTGATATTCTGTAATATTTCAATCTTCATGTGCTAAAAAGGCACATAAGTTCCTGTAGATGGCAATACACATTCTCCTTTTTTTGCCAAATAAATGAAAAGCTTGTTGAAATCATCAATGTCATAGTGCGATAACAATTAGAGGTTATCGCACTATGTTGGGGAGCCTGAGGTACATAACCCAGTTCAACATGAGGAGGCTGCTCTCAACAAGCTGCTTATCTCCAAGACCCACATTTCCCTTTATTCACTACACACACTACTCAAAGAGAAACACACACCAGGCATGCTAACTGACAACACACACACACACACACACACACACACACACACACACACACACACACACACACACACACACACACACACACACACACACACACACAGAGGAGATATGACCTTTTCGTATAGTGTAGCTTGAGCACTACTATCAATCGACTTGAAATCCAAGGATCAACTGCGTGTGCGCACACACACACACACACACACACACACACACACACACACACACACACACACAGACACAGACACACACTTCATCCTATTCCTAATTGAACTGGTGGCATTCTCTTTCACCAGAGTCAGTGAGATAAAGCTATTAAGGGAATGTAGGACAAGCACGGCACAATAACTGCAGCCTCGCAGCGTGTGTAGCTCAGTATGTAGAGTGTGGCACAAATATTCGGAAGGGTTAGACTCTACATTCCCGCTGGGACTCAATTGTGATTCTCCAACACTTTGGCACTGGAGAGACATGGAGTGAATTTAGATACCTTGAAAGAATATGCCATTATTAAAAATCTTCATCATCATGTCTTATTTGTTTTTTATCACCATGACATGCACGACTTCATTTGACATTTTCAGGCAATCAATACTTTTAAATGTGATTTCAATAAATATTCATTAGTGTTATGAGGCATGTGTAAAAACATATTAAGGGCCCTATTTTAACGATCTAAGCGCACTGCGTGAAATGCATGGAGCAGGTGCGTTTAGGGTGTGTCCAAATCCACTTTTGCTAGTTTGACGGCGGAAAAAAAGGGTCCGTGCGCCGGCCGCATGGTTCAAAAGGATTGCACTTAGTGTCTTCATTAATTCATAGGTGTGTTTTGGGCATAACATGCAATAAACCAATCAGAGTGTCAGCTCCCATTCCCTTTAAAAGCCAGGCGCGTTTGTACCTTGGCGCATTGCTATTATGATGGCGGATTTGCACCGTAATATTTTTATTTGTAATATTTTGCATGTTTGTGTGCTGCTGTGTTTCCCTGTGTGTGTGTGTGTGTAACAAGCATAGTGTGCGCATGCTGTGCATAAGCCTAGGCACATTTTACTAATTCGCTGTTAAAATAACAATGAAATGCTGCGCTATTGACTTTAGAGGTTACAGGTTTTTGTTGGTCAATGGCGCGATCACTTCCCGCTGCCTCAACATAGCAATACGCCAAGAATTACTAGCAAAGACACTTGCGTCGGGTTTTGCACTGCGCTGCACAAGGTGCAAGATAGGGCCCTAAGGCTATATTTACATTGCTACGTTTTGGTTTAAAAATGAATATGTTTTGCTATGTTTAAACCTTGCATTCACACTGCTCTGTCGTTTCAGAGCCCCTAAACCGGAGAAATTTGAAAACACTTCTGACCCCGTTTTGATTTGGAATCTCCAGGGTTGTCTTGCATTCTCAACGGCCGCAAACGGAGACCTTTGTGATTTGGGTCATGACGTCTCTGAGACTAAGCTACTAACATTACCATGGCAACTAACAGCAATGGGCAGAGTATACATGCTGCCTCCTGTTTATGCCCAGTATACAAGAATGTTGATGTGATATGCGCTTTGGGCATGTTAGTTTAAACAGAGATTAGTTCTTCTACTGGAGCTAAAAACACGTGTGCACGGAGATAACTTTTGGCTCAAGACTCTGCTTAAAAAACAAAACGTAGCAATGTAAATGTAGCCTAAGCCTCCTTCACAACATAGGCAACAGGACAAAAGAAATACAGTCAATACAGCTTTAAATTGCACTGGCGCAGAGCAACAATCAGTTGATCAACAGAAAATTTACCTACAACAATTTTGATTGATTAATACATAACTGAAATATGAATATTTTCTGCTTATGTGTTTTATATCATTTGAAATGTGTAATCTTTGGATTTTGCACTTAAATGTGTTGATGCATTCTTCACCAATTTGTGACAAACTGAAAATGTAATAGTCGGATTAATAGTGAAAATAATTGTTACAGAACATTGGGAATCACTGCACTGTTTCTTTATTGAGCTATGAACTATATTTTCACTGTTTCCAACTGATGTTTTACCTCTTCTCTTTGTAGAGAACATGGTATATTTTGAAAAGTATTGTACAAAAAAGGTGATAACAGTGTAACTGTGAGTGAGTGAGTGTGTGTGTGTGTGTGTACTTTCATGCATGCGTACAATCCTATGTGTATCTTTATTACTTGTGTGCCTTCTCAGAGCAGTGTTTAACAGACCAACAGTTGCAGATTTTATGAGCCGTTGCAAATGCTTCAGCAGCCATAAACCACATTGCGAAGAGAGTGTCCATGTATCCTGTGTGTGTGTGTGTGTGTGTGTGTGTGTGTGTGTGTGTGTGTGTCAGTACTACTTGACCATGGGGGAGTTGTTGCCCAGACGCTCTGATCACCATGTAAATCAGAGCAGTTAAGGAGGACTCACTTACAGGAATCAACCGTCTAGGCCAGCGTGTGCCCAGATAATGTTGCAGACATTTAGACAAGTGACACAATAAGTAAGCTACTGTAGCCAAGATAAGAAGCGATGAAGGATTTCACATTTCACATTTCACATTAATTTGAAAGGTTGACAGAAAATATTAAGTTATTTGTTAAAACAAAATGCCTTACCCTGTGTTTTTTATAAAGTTTTTCAATTTTAATGAAAAAAACAAAAACAGCAAAACATCTCAGAGAAAAAACTGACTTCACAACCTGATTGCAAAAACGCACACTCAATCTGTTAAAGACAACACCATGGTTGTCCTTGAATCCACCCTGACCGGCACATAACCCAGAGGTCAATCGTGCAATATGTTCTTCTGTCCAACTGAGCATGTGTTAGAGAGTGAGCATAAATCATCTCTGTCCAGATGCTTGTAACAACCCACCAGTGTCACTCACTAACAAAATTAGACTGTGTCCAATTTCAGCACATTGACCTAAAGCTGATCCTTGGAAGTAACATTTTTAGTTCAGGTGTCTTCTAGGGCCAACGTTAATGCTGCTATCTCTCCAAATTCAATATATCATGCTCAAATTAAGTTTGGACATTATAGTCTATTGGCTGTAGAAAATTAAACACAGCAACAACTCCACAACAAGGTGTGCAGGGGAAAGACACATAAGCAATTCAGGTGACCAGACAAATTGTAAACAACCCAACAGTTTAGCCATATTATCTAAACCACTTTGTGTGGAGCTAAAACTGAAAGGGATTGCACATAAAATGTCATAAATACTTTTCTAAACTGGCTAATCTGTGGTTTAAAACCTACCTGATCGTCTGGCTGCTCATGTTCCCCAAATATCAGCAATATTACAGTATCAGTGAACAATGGCAAAACATAAATAACACATCACCAGAAAATTAAGCATAATTACTTTCTGGTTGAAACATGAAACATTTACTCCACTATATATATATATATATATATATATATATATATATATATATATATATATATATATATATATATAAACATTGATGAAACTTTTATATATATATATATATATATATAAAAGTTTCATTAATGTTTTGATTATGGGAATATGTAGTAATGCTGTATATCATTATTAAGTAATTAAAACGTGTAAGATAAACATTATTTTAGCTCACTGTGGAGTGAAAACCTGGACACAGATCGACATTTTTGCATGCAGTGTACAAACCAGGTCAGAGTTATTGCATAAATTCCACATCTATCTCCAAAACAAATTATTTCACTAAAGCTCAGACATCCAAAAACAACTGATAACTTTCTGAAGAGCCACATATGAATAATCCACAACCTGTAAAATCGTATGAGGGAAGCAAAAATCGGTTGCCTGTGATTCTTCCCCTCTAGGAATCAGAAACAAACATGCATCCCAGCTGTCTGTAAGCCACCAGCATGTATGCCATTGTTGCATAGTGCTTTTAAACCACACACTTACCAATTACACTCCATTTCATGCTCCAGTGAGGCCGGATGGCTGGCATGTTACATAACCACATTACACAGCATTTACAACTCACTGTGTACTAAACTAATGTGCGCACACACCAACACAAGAAAAACCTTGAACATATCATGGCAAAAATCCAACATTGGTCACTAAACATGAAGATTATGAATGAAGTATGCACATAAAACCCATACAATCCATACTGTCTATAGAAAAAAACCCGAGCCGAATTGGTGCTAGCAACGTGGAGCTAATACAGCTAATGCCCAGAGCTCCCACTCAGCTAAAACGGTAGTTATCGGGGCATAAGATAAAGAGTGTCTTTGTGCCTCTTAACAGACACAAAATGCAATTAAAATGTATGTGCAACATGTACAGGGTCCTTACATGACAACAAGATACGTTTAGCAACTTAGCCATTGTTTAAATTCACCTACCCTCTTAGCTGCTAGCTGCCGTCTGGGATGAGTGAGCGTGTTTTGCCAGGTTCCGGTAATAATCATCACGCAGCAGTTCTGTGTGTATTTGTAGCATATATATCCATTTTGTGTGTGAAGCCAGGAGGGCGAGCAGGAAGCAGAAGCAGGGACGCCGGCCGGGCCTGCTAGCCCGACTAAGGAAACCACAAGGATCGACACTGACAAGACTTCTACTCACCAACGCCAGATGGATCACACACAAAATGGATATATATGCTACAAATAGCTGTATTAGCTCTGTGTTGCTAGCACAGATTTGGCTCGTTTTTTTTTTCTATAGACAGTACTCCCATAGGTACAACGATCAAGATTAACGTAAAAATTGCCTGGAGTTCTCCTTTAATGCCCTGCAGTCAAAGCATTTTCAGTTCAAGGTGTTGTGGTTAAACACGCACACTGTCAGTAGCGGCTACTTTACTTAGAAGCAGCAGAATCCAATGACTCTGCCTGTCTCTTTCAGTCTCTTCCTGGCTCATCTTGTCTCTCTGTGGCCATCTGCTATAAATTACACAACCCAATGCCAAGGACAAGACTCACTCGCACAATATCAGCTGTGATTGGAGTCTCTATACCTGTGACGGGTTTTTTTCTCCAACAATCAACCATACTGAAACATTGTACTGTGTGTGTGTGTGTGTGTGTATGTGTGTGTGCTCAGGCCATGCGCCTAAGGAGTTTATGTGCTCTTATTTTTAATAAGTCTGTGCCTAAAGTGCATGCAGTGCTTGGATAACAGCACACACTACGAGGTATTGTGAGGAGAGACTGAAAGATGAGGGAGAGAAGAGGATGACAGAGAGGTGGAGCAAGCCTCCGAAAGTAAACAAAGGACCAAAGCTGAGAGATCGACAGATGGAGAAGCAGGGAGATAAAGACAAACTGGATTTTAATATTTTTAGCCGGCCACAGAAACAAACATTTGTTTGTACTGAAGTTGACAACACAGACCAAAACATCCTCATAGTAAAACTACACTAAAACCCAGAAAAACAAATCACCACCCAATAATAGCACGCAAAACTATTTCAGAAGTGGTAAATGTCACACCTCTTGATCCTAACATGAAACATAAACATAAAGTAATTTTGAAGGAGAAAATAACAATATATATATACACACACACACACACAAATTAAAAAAAAGCCCAGTGCCGTCTCTGTAACATCCAACAGCCTCTGGGAGATTGCATTAAAAATTCATCCTGTGATTTATCTGCACTCTGCTTGGCAAGCCGGCCCGACACACTCCGCTATACTGTTTTATTGTGCTCTCTTTTTTTTTTTTTTTTTTTTTTCTTTCAAATAACTACATATGTGCAGTCACACACACATACATAAAAGTATATGAAAAATCGTCTAGCAGTAAAACAACAAACAGGCTGTTCATGTCATGCCAGACCTCTCAAATGTCCTGATAAACATTTGATAAACATGGATACATGGAAAACTAGAAAAAAAACATATACACCCTTTGACTCCTTTAATGTGTCGGCATGGTTTTAAAGGTTTATAGTCCGCCTATAAAATATTATGACCGGACCGCTAAAAGCAGATGAGGCGACATTACATTGTTTCTGGCCACACTATTACAG